>NW_024058148.1:0-66018 GCF_016432855.1 Salvelinus namaycush
TATGCTGTGGCCCTCACCAACTGGCCATCTGGCCATAGAGACTAAAGGACTATGCTGTGGCCCTCACCAACTGGCCATCTGGCCCATAGAGACTAAAGGACTATGCTGTGGCCCTCACCAACTGGCCATCTGGCTCATAGAGACTAAAGGACTATGCTGTGGCCCTCACCAACTGGCCACCTGGCCCATAGAGACTAAAGGACTATGCTGTGGCCCTCACCAACTGGCCACCTGGCCCATAGAGACTAAAGGACTATGCTGTGGCCCTCACCAACTGGCCATCTGGTCCATAGAGACTAAAGGACTATGCTGTGGCCCTCACCAACTGTCCACCTGGCCCATAGAGACTAAAGGACTATGCTGTGGCCCTCACCAACTGGCCACCTGGCCCATAGAGACTAAAGGACTATGCTGTGGCCCTCACCAACTGGCCATCTGGCTCATAGAGACTAAAGGACTATGCTGTGGCCCTCACCAACTGGCCATCTGGTCCATAGAGACTAAAGGACTATGCTGTGGCCCTCACCAACTGTCCATCTGGCCCATAGAGACTAAAGGACTATGCTGTGGCCCTCACCAACTGGCCATCTGGTCCATAGAGACTAAAGGACTATGCTGTGGCCCTCACCAACTGGCCATCTGGTCCATAGAGACTAAAGGACTATGCTGTGGCCCTCACCAACTGGCCATCTGGCCCATAGAGACTAAAGGACTATGCTGTGGCCCTCACCAACTGGCCATCTGGCCCATAGAGACTAAAGGACTATGCTGTGGCCCTCACCAACTGGCCATCTGGCCCATAGAGACTAAAGGACTATGCTGTACACTACATGTTTTAGATTACTGTAAATGTGGACATCCACTGTATATCAACTGTATAGTCACTGTACTGTATATCAACTGTATATGTACTGTATATCAACTGTATATCCACTGTACTGTATATCAACTGTATAGTCACTGTACTGTATATCAACTGTATAGTCACTGTACTGTATATCAACTGTATATCCACTTTATATCAACTGTATAGTCACTGTACTGTATATCAACTGTATATCCACTGTATATCAACTGTACTGTATATCAACTGTATATCAACTGTACTGTATATCAACTGTATATCAACTGTACTGTATATCAACTGTATGTCCACTGTACTGTATAGAAACTGTACTGCATATCAACTATATAGCCACTGTACTGTATATCAACTGTACTGTATATCAACTGTATATCCACTGTACTGTATATCAACTGTATATCCACTGTACTGTATATCAACTGTATAGCCACTGTACTGTATATCAACTGTATAGCCACTGTACTGTATATCAACTGTATAGCCACTGTACTGTATATCAACTGTATATCAACTGTACTGTATATCAACTGTATATCCACTGTACTGTATATCAACTGTATAACCACTGTACTGTATATCAACTGTATATCCACTGTACTGTATATCAACTGTATATCCACTGACTGTATATCAACTGTACTGTATATCAACTGTATATCCACTGTACTGTATATGAACTGTACTGTATATCAACTGTATATCAACTGTATATCCACTGTACTGTATATCAACTGTATATCCACTGTACTGTATATCAACTGTACTGTATATCAACTGTATATCCACTGTACTGTATATCAACTGTACTGTATATCAACTGTATATCCACTGTACTGTATATCAACTGTACTGTATATCAACTGTATATCCACTGTACTGTATATCCACTGTACTGTATATCAACTGTATATCCACTGTACTGTTTATCAACTGTATATCCACTGTACTGTATATCAACTGTATAGTCACTGTACTGTATATCAACTGTATAGTCACTGTACTGTATATCAACTGTACTGTATATCAACTGTACTGTATATCAACTGTATATCCACTGTACTGTATATCAACTGTATATCCACTGTACTGTATATCAACTGTATAGCCACTGTACTGTATAGAAACTGTACTGCATATCAACTATATATCCACTGTACTGTATATCAACTGTACTGTATATCAACTGTATATCCACTGTATATCAACTGTATAGTCACTGTACTGTATATCAACTGTATATCCACTGTATATCAACTGTACTGTATATCAACTGTATATCAACTGTACTGTATATCAACTGTATATCAACTGTACTGTATATCAACTGTATGTCCACTGTACTGTATAGAAACTGTACTGCATATCAACTATATATCCACTGTACTGTATATCAACTGTACTGTATATCAACTGTATATCCACTGTACTGTATATCAACTGTATATCCACTGTACTGTATATCAACTGTATAGAAACTGTACTGTATATCAACTGTATATCCACTGTACTGTATATCAACTGTATATCCACTGTACTGTATATCAACTGTATATCAACTGTACTGTATATCAACTGTATATCCACTGTACTGTATATCAACTGTATAGCCACTGTACTGTATATCAACTGTATAACCACTGTACTGTATATCAACTGTATATCCATTGTAATGTATATCAACTGTACTGTATATCAACTGTATATCCATTGTACTGTATATCAACTGTATAACCACTGTACTGTATATCAACTGTATAACCACTGTACTGTATATCAACTGTATAGCCACTGTACTGTATATCAACTGTACTGTATATCAACTGTATATCCACTGTACTGTATATCAACTGTACTGTATATCAACTGTATATCAACTGTACTGTATATCAACTGTATATCCACTGTACTGTATATCAACTGTATATCCACTGTACTGTATATCAACTGTACTGTATATCAACTGTATATCCACTGTACTGTATATCAACTGTACTGTATATCAACTGTATATCCACTGTACTGTATATACACTATACTGTATATCAACTGTATATCCACTGTACTGTATATCAACTGTACTGTATATCAACTGTATAGCCACTGTACTGTATATCAACTGTATAGCCACTGTACTGTATATCAACTGTATAGCCACTGTACTGCATATCAACTGTATAACCACTGTACTGTATATCAACTGTATACCCACTGTACTGCATATCAACTGTATAACCACTGTACTGTATATCAACAGTATATCCACTGTACTGCATATCAACTGTATATCCACTGTACTGCATATCAACTGTATTTCCACTGTACTGTATATCAACTGTATAGCCACTGTACTGTATATCAACTGTATATCCACTGTACTGTATATCAACTGTATAGCCACTGTACTGTATATCAACAGTATATCAACTGTATGTCAACTGTATATCTACTGTACTGTATATCAACTGTATATCAACTGTACTGTATATCAACTGTATAGTCACTGTACTGTATATTAACTGTATAGTCACTGTACAGTATATCAACTGTATATCCACTGTACTGTATATCAACTGTATAGACACTGTACTGTATATCAACTGTATAACCACTGTACTGCATATCAACTGTATATCCACTGTACTGTATATCAACAGTATATCCACTGTACTGCATATCAACAGTATATCCACTGTACTGCATATCAACTGTATATCCACTGTACTGTATATCAGGTGATATCGCTGGCAAGTAAGTCAAACACCTTCACATCGCACCAATAGGGTTAACCCTTGCTGGGAATTGTAACGTGGCTCACACTGCCCCCTCCGAACGTGAAGGCATGTCCCCATGTTTCGACTACTCTGTCCCCTCCGAACGTGAAGGCATGTCCCCATGTTTCGACTACTCTGTCCCCTCTGAAGGGAAGGCATGTCCCCATGTTTCTACTACTCTGCCCCCTCCGAACGTGAAGGCATGTCCCCATGTTTCTACTACTCTGTCCCCTCTGAAGGGAAGGCATGTCCCCATGTTTCTACTACTCTGCCCCCTCCGAACGTGAAGACATGTCCCCATGTTTCGACTACTCTGTCCCCTCTGAAGGGAAGGCATGTCCCCATGTTTCTACTACTCTGCCCCCTCCGAACGTGAAGGCATGTCCCCATGTTTCTACTACTCTGTCCCCTCTGAAGGGAAGGCATGTCCCCATGTTTCTACTACTCTGCCCCCTCCGAACGTGAAGGCATGTCCCCATGTTTCTACTACTCTGTCCCCTCTGAAGGGAAGGCATGTCCCCATGTTTCTACTACTCTGCCCCCTCCGAACGTGAAGACATGTCCCCATGTTTCGACTACTCTGTCCCCTCTGAAGGGAAGGCATGTCCCCATGTTTCGACTACTCTGTCCCCTCCGAACGGGAAGACATGTCCCCATGTTTCGACTACTCTGTCCCCTCTGAACGTGAAGACATGTCCCCATGTTTCGACTACTCTGTCCCCTCCGAACGGGAAGACATGTCCCCATGTTTCGACTACTCTGGCCCCTCCGAAAGGGAAGGCATGTCTCCATGTTTCTACTACTCTGTCCCCTCCGAACGGGAAGGCATGTCCCCATGTTTCGACTACTCTGGCCCCTCCGAACGGGAAGGCATGTCCCCATGTTTCGACTACTCTGTCCCCTCTGAACGTGAAGGCATGTCCCCATGTTTCGACTACTCTGGCCCCTCTGAAGGGAAGGCATGTCCCCATGTTTCGACTACTCTGGCCCCTCTGAAGGGAAGGCATGTCCCCATGTTTCGACTACTCTGTCCCCTCCGAACGGGAAGGCATGTCCCCATGTTTCGACTACTCTGGCCCCTCCGAACGTGAAGGCATGTCCCCATGTTTCTACTACTCTGGCCCCTCCGAACGTGAAGACATGTCCCCATGTTTCTACTACTCTGTCCCCTCTGAACGGGAAGACATGTCCCCATGTTTCGACTACTCTGTCCCCTCCGAACGTGAAGGCATGTCCCCATGTTTCGACTACTCTGTCCCCTCCGAACGTGAAGGCATGTCCCCATGTTTCGACTACTCTGTCCCCTCCGAACGTGAAGGCATGTCCCCATGTTTCGACTACTCTGTCCCCTCCGAACGTGAAGACATGTCCCCATGTTTCGACTACTCTGGCCCTCCGAACGTGAAGGCATGTCCCCATGTTTCGACTACTCTGCCCCCTCCGAACGGGAAGGCATGTCCCCATGTTTCGACTACTCTGGCCCCTCTGAAGGGAAGGCATGTCCCCATGTTTCGACTACTCTGTCCCCTCCGAACGTGAAGGCATGTCCCCATGTTTCGACTACTCTGTCCCCTCCGAACGTGAAGGCATGTCCCCATGTTTCGACTACTCTGGCCCCTCTGAAGGGAAGACATGTCCCCATGTTTCGACTACTCTGTCCCCTCCGAACGTGAAGGCATGTCCCCATGTTTCGACTACTCTGCCCCCTCCGAACGGGAAGGCATGTCCCCATGTTTCGACTACTCTGGCCCCTCCGAACGGGAAGGCATGTCCCCATGTTTCGACTACTCTGTCCCCTCTGAACGTGAAGGCATGTCCCCATGTTTCGACTACTCTGGCCCCTCTGAAGGGAAGGCATGTCCCCATGTTTCGACTACTCTGGCCCCTCTGAAGGGAAGGCATGTCCCCATGTTTCGACTACTCTGTCCCCTCCGAACGGGAAGGCATGTCCCCATGTTTCGACTACTCTGGCCCCTCCGAACGTGAAGGCATGTCCCCATGTTTCTACTACTCTGGCCCCTCCGAACGTGAAGACATGTCCCCATGTTTCTACTACTCTGTCCCCTCTGAACGGGAAGACATGTCCCCATGTTTCGACTACTCTGTCCCCTCCGAACGTGAAGACATGTCCCCATGTTTCGACTACTCTGTCCCCTCCGAACGGGAAGGCATGTCCCCATGTTTCGACTACTCTGTCCCCTCCGAACGTGAAGGCATGTCCCCATGTTTCGACTACTCTGGCCCCTCCGAACGTGAAGACATGTCCCCATGTTTCGACTACTCTGGCCCTCCGAACGTGAAGGCATGTCCCCATGTTTCGACTACTCTGCCCCCTCCGAACGGGAAGGCATGTCCCCATGTTTCGACTACTCTGGCCCCTCTGAAGGGAAGACATGTCCCCATGTTTCGACTACTCTGTCCCCTCCGAACGTGAAGGCATGTCCCCATGTTTCGACTACTCTGCCCTCTCCGAACGTGAAGGCATGTCCCCATGTTTCGACTACTCTGGCCCCTCCGAACGTGAAGGCATGTCCCCATGTTTCGACTACTCTGGCCCCTCCGAACGGGAAGGCATGTCCCCATGTTTCGACTACTCTGGCCCCTCCGAACGTGAAGACATGTCCCCATGTTTCGACTACTCTGGCCCCTCCGAACGTGAAGACATGTCCCCATGTTTCGACTACTCTGCCCCCTCCGAACATGAAGACATGTCCCCATGTTTCTACTACTCTGGCCCCTCCGAACGGGAAGACATGTCCCCATGTTTCGACTACTCTGTCCCCTCCGAACGTGAAGACATGTCCCCATGTTTCGACTACTCTGGCCCCTCCGAACGGGAAGGCATGTCCCCATGTTTCGACTACTCTTGCCCCTCCGAACGTGAAGGCATGTCCCCATGTTTCGACTACTCTGGCCCCTCCGAACGTGAAGGCATGTCCCCATGTTTCGACTACTCTGGCCCCTCTGAAGGGAAGGCAGGTCCCCATGTTTCGACTACTCTGGCCCCTCCGAACGTGAAGGCATGTCCCCATGTTTCGACTACTCTGGCCCCTCCGAACGGGAAGGCATGTCCCCATGTTTCGACTACTCTGGCCCCTCTGAAGGGAAGGCATGTCCCCATGTTTCGACTACTCTGGCCCCTCCGAACGGGAAGTCCCCATGTTTCGACTACTCTGTCCCCTCCGAACGGGAAGTCCCCATGTTTCGACTACTCTGGCCCCTCCGAACGGGAAGTCCCCATGTTTCGACTACTCTGGCCCCTCCGAACGGGAAGTCCCCATGTTTCGACTACTCTGGCCCCTCCGAACGGGAAGTCCCCATGTTTCGACTACTCTGTCCCCTCCGAACGGGAAGTCATGTCCCCATGTTTCGACTACTCTGGCCCTCCGAACGGGAAGGCATGTCCCCATGTTTCGACTACTCTGGCCCCTCCGAACGTGAAGGCATGTCCCCATGTTTCGACTACTCTGGCCCCTCCGAACGGGAAGGCATGTCCCCATGTTTCTACTACTCTGCCCCCTCCGAACGTGAAGGCATGTCCCCATGTTTCTACTACTCTGACCCCTCTGAAGGGAAGGCATGTCCCCATGTTTCGACTACTCTGTCCCCTCCGAACGTGAAGACATGTCCCCATGTTTCGACTACTCTGCCCCCTCCGAACGGGAAGGCATGTCCCCATGTTTCGACTACTCTGGCCCCTCCGAACGTGAAGGCATGTCCCCATGTTTCTACTACTCTGGCCCCTCCGAACGTGAAGACATGTCCCCATGTTTCGACTACTCTGTCCCCTCCGAACGGGAAGACATGTCCCCATGTTTCGACTACTCTGCCCTCTCCGAACGTGAAGGCATGTCCCCATGTTTCGACTACTCTGCCCCCTCCGAACGTGAAGGCATGTCCCCATGTTTCGACTACTCTGTCCCCTCCGAACGTGAAGGCATGTCCCCATGTTTCGACTACTCTGTCCCCTCCGAACGTGAAGGCATGTCCCCATGTTTCGACTACTCTGCCCTCTCCGAACGTGAAGGCATGTCCCCATGTTTCGACTACTCTGCCCCCTCCGAACGTGAAGGCATGTCCCCATGTTTCGACTACTCTGTCCCCTCCGAACGTGAAGGCATGTCCCCATGTTTCGACTACTCTGTCCCCTCCGAACGTGAAGGCATGTCCCCATGTTTCGACTACTCTGTCCCCTCCGAACGTGAAGGCATGTCCCCATGTTTTGACTACTCTGTCCCCTCCGAACGTGAAGACATGTCCCCATGTTTCGACTACTCTGGCCCCTCACACATCCGGGGCGTTCTGATGGCCTCAAAGCCAGCATCCCACTTCTGACACCAATGTAGCGAACAACGGGGCAAGGAAGCGAACCTGGGTTCCACGCCTGAAAGGCAAAACCCTAGACATCGCTCCATTGGCACCAATAGCTTTACTTGGTTGGAATTGTGAAGTGGCTCATATAGCGAGGAACACTACACTATAGAGGAACTATGATATAATTACATTATCATATGAAATGTAGAGGATCACTACACTATAGTGGAACTATGGTACAATGACATTATCATATGAAATGTAGAGGATCGCTACACTATAGTGGAACTATGATATAATTACATTATCATATGAAATGTAGAGGATCACTACACTATAGTGGAACTATGGTACAATGACATTATCATATGAAATGTAGAGGATCACTACACGATAGTGGAACTATGGTACAATGACATTATCATATGAAATGTAGAGGATCACTACACTATAGTGGAACTATGATACAATTACATTATCATATGAAATGTAGAGGATCACTACACTATAGTGGAACTATGATACAATTACATTATCATATGAAATGTAGAGGATCACTACACTATAGTGGAACTATGATACAATTACATTATCATATGAAATGTAGAGGATCACTACACTATAGAGGAACTATGATACAATTACATTATCATATGAAATGTAGAGGATCACTACACTATAGTGGAACTATGATACAATTACATTATCATATGAAATGTAGAGGGTCACTACACTATAGTGGAACTATGATACAAATACATTATCATATGAAATGTAGAGGATCACTACACTATAGTGGAACTATGATACAATTACATTATCATATGACATGTAGAAGATCGCTACACTATAGAGAAACTGTGATACAATTACATTATCATATGAAATGTTAAATGTAGAACTATAATATCTGAATATTGATATATTGAATTTGACTTGACCAGGTCCAGTCAGCTCCATGTTGTTTGATTAAACTGACACCAACCTGTCTCAGTAGAAGTAGACTGTTAGGAGTGTTTTACTTCACTATACTAACATTACACCATACATTTAATTTATCTACTGTTAGGAGTGTTTCACTTCACTATACTAACATTACACCATACATTTAATTTATCTACTGTTAGGAGTGTTTTACTTCACTATACTAACATTACACCATACATTTAATTTATCTACTGTTAGGAGTGTTTTACTGTCATTCACTATACTAACATTACACCATACATTTAATTTATCTACTGTTAGGAGTGTTTTACTTCACTATACTAACATTACACCATACATTTAATTTATCTACTGTTAGGAGTGTTTCACTTCACTATACTAACATTACACCATACATTTAATTTAATTTAAACCAGTATATCTAGCCTGTATCATAGTATACCCCTCAGGCTACGTTCAGGTTTCAGCATCAGGTATCAACAGCCGAGTCGTAGGCTACAACCTGGGTTGTATTCATTAGTTTACACCACAGCCAACAGTTTTAAATGTTACAGAAACAGTTTACTCCAAACGCTGTACAACGTGACCTGAATGGTTTCTGTTGCCAAACGTTTTGCTACGGTGGGCACTAATGAATACACACAACCTGTTTAGAGGAAGTGTAAGTTGTTGTTAGGCTTTCCACAATGTTTATTTGTCTCCCTTTCACACAACTGAGTAAGAAGCATAAAAAGTAGATTAGAAAGAGAAAATGTTTGTTTGTTGCTCGTTGTGTTATTATCCTATTTTGAGAAGACACGTCTATAGACCTATGATACAGTACACTCTTAGAATAAAAGGTTCCAAACGGGTCCTCCGGCTGTCCCCATAAGAGAACGCTTTTGGGATCCAGGTAGAACCCTTCTGGCTTCCATGTAGAACCCTCTGTGGAAAGGGTTCTGTATGGAACCCAAAAGGGTTCTACCTAGTTCCAAAAAGGGTTCTACAAAGGGTTCTCCTATGGGGACAGCCAAAGAACCCTTTTAGATTCTAGATAGTGTAGGAGCGATCACCCTGGGGCACACAGATGGGCACAGAACGAATTCACTCCACGTATCTAATTTATATCAAATACATTTTAAGGAGAGTAGGACTATTATAACACTGTCCACCAACAATATCATCAACTATATGAATACACATAACAATATCATCAACTATATGAATACACATAACAATATCATCAACTATATTAATACACATAACAATATCATCAACTATATGAATACACATAACAATATCATCAACTATATGAATACACATAACAATATCATCAACTATATGAATACACATAACAATATCATCAACTATATGAATACACATAACAATATCATCAACTATATGAATACACATAACAATATCATCAACTATATGAATACACATAACAATATCATCAACTATATGAATACACATAACAATATCATCAACTATATGAATACACATAACAATTGTCGTCTTACCTTGTATCTCTCAATAGAAACAGAGTCTGAATGATCATTCGGTCGTTGAAAGTTACTTCCTTGTGCTCTGCTCATTTACATATCAGGTTCTGCCTGTTCTCTCTCCCACTCCCTCTCTCTTTATAGCTCTTACAATGTGCCTTGGCATACATTCTACAACTGTCTGGAACTCTATTGGAAGGATGTGACACCATTCTTCCACAAGAAAATCCATCATTTGGTGTTTTGTTGATGATTGTGTTCAACTCAGTTGAGACCTGGTGACCTGGAGATGGCCATGGCATATTGTGAAACATCAGCAAGTTCAGCAGTCTTCATCACTGAAGCTCCTGACAAACGTTCCACAACAATCAACAAATGTTAAGCTCTTCCCGAGCAGGGTCACAGTCTCTCCAGGTAGCAGCTCCTCTCTCTCCCCGGGGTAGCAGCTCCTCTCTCCCCAGGGGTAGCAGGTCCTCTCTCTCCAGTGGAAGCAGCTCCTCTCTCCAGGGGTAGCAGCTCCTCTCTCTCCAGGGGTAGCAGCTCCTCTCTCTCCAGGGGTAGCTGCTCCTCTCTCCCCAGGGGTAGCAGCTCCTCTCTCTCTCCAGGGGTAGCAGCTCCTCTCCCCCCAGGGGTAGCAGCTCCTCTCTCCCCAGGGGTAGCAGCTCCTCTCTCCCCATGGGTAGCAGCTCCTCTCTCTCCCCAGGGGTAGCAGCTCCTCTCTCCCCAGGGGTAGCAGCTCCTCTCTCCCCAGGGGTAGCAGCTCCTCTCCCCCCAGGGGTAGCAGCTCCTCTCTCCCCAGGGGTAGCAGCTCCTCTCTCCCCAGGGGTAGCAGCTCCTCTCTCTCCCCAGGGGTAGCAGCTCCTCTCTCCCCAGGGGTAGCAGCTCCTCTCTCTCCCCAGTGGTAGCAGCTCCTCTCTCCCCAGGGGTAGCAGCCAATCTCTCCCCTAGGATTTGAAGACATTGGTGGCTTAGCCCATAGGCGGTAGCGGGGTCCGGGAAGGAATTTCAACAGCTAAATCCATGATTACATCTGAAGTGTATTGCCAAAAACCACTCCACCACGTCAAACGTAGACTCTGACCTGTCCAATTAGCCAAACTGATTAAAGAATCCTACAATACCTAAACACCCTCTCTCACACACACACACACACACACACACACACACACACACACACACACACACACACACACACACACACACACACACGGCGGCAGGGTAGCCTAGTGGTTAGAGCGTTGGACTAGTAACCGAAAAGTTGCAAGTTCAAATCTGTCGTTCTGCCCCTGAACAGCTCCTGTTCCTAGGCCGTCATTGAAAATAATAATTTGTTCTTAACTGACTTGCCTAGTTAAATAAAGGTAAAAAAAAAAAAAACACACACACACAGTGCAGTTTTTAGAATCCTATTTAGCAGTCTACTGTACACTTCCCTACTCTGCCCTCCTCTGCCTCTCTCCATCACTTTCTCTGTGTCTTGTCTGGTGTCTCTCTCCATCATATTCTATTATTCTGTTGCTGTCTCTGTGTCTTGTCTCGTGTCTCTCTCCATCATGTCATATTCTTCTGTTGCTGTTGCTGTCTCTTTGTCTTGTCTGGTGTCTCTCTCCATCATATCCTATTCTTCTGTTGCTGTCTCTTTGTCTTGTCTGGTGTCTCTCCCCATCATATCCTATTATTCTGTTGCTGTCTCTGTGTCTTGTCTGGTGTCTCTCTCCATAATTTCATATTCTTCTGTTGCTGTCTCTTTGTCTTGTCTGGTGTCTCTCTCCATCATTTCCTATTCTTCTGTTGCTGTCTCTTTGTCTTGTCTGGTGTCTCTCTCCATCATTTCCTATTCTTCTGTTGCTGTCTCTTTGTCTTGTCTGGTGTCTCTCTCCATCATGTCCTATTCTTCTGTTGCTGTCTCTGTGTCTTGTCTGGTGTCTCTCTCCATCATATCCTATTCTTCTGTTGCTGTCTCTGTGTCTTGTCTGGTGTCTCTCTCCATCATGTCCTCTTCTTCTGTTGCTGTCTCTGTGTCTTGTCTGGTGTCTCTCTCCATCATGTCCTATTCTTCTGTTGCTGTCTCTGTGTCTTGTCTGGTGTCTCTCTCCATCACATCCTATTCTTCTGTTGCTGTCTCTGTGTCTTGTCTGGTGTCTCTCTCCATCATATCCTATTCTCTGTTGCTGTCTCTGTGTCTTGTCTCGTGTCTCTCTCCATCATTACCTATTCTTCTGTTGCTGTCTCTGTGTCTTGTCTGGTGTCTCTCTCCATCATGTCCTATTCTTCTGTTGCTGTCTCTGTGTCTTGTCTGGTGTCTCTCTCCATCATTTCCTATTCTTCTGTTGCTGTCTCTGTGTCTTGTCTGGTGTCTCTCTCCATCATTACCTATTCTTCTGTTGCTGTCTCTTTGTCTTGTCTGGTGTCTCTCTCCATCATGTCCTATTCTTCTGTTGCTGTCTCTGTGTCTTTTCTGGTGTCTCTCTCCATTACCAGAAAAAATGGTGAGCGTTAGGCCTACTCCAATACAACACTCAAAACATGAAAACACAACTACATAACTAGCCTGTTCAACCTCTCTTTCGTATTGTCTGAGATCCCTAAAGACTGGAAAGCTGCCGCGGTCATCCCCCTCTTCAAAGGGGGTGACACTCTAGACACTCTAAACTGTTACAGACCTATATCTATCCTACCTTGCCTTTCTAATGTTTTCAAAAGCCAAGTTAACAATCAGATCACCGACCATTTCGAATTCCACCGTACCTTCTCCGCTATGTAATCCGGTTTCCGAGCTGGTCACGGGTGCACCTCAGTCACGCTCAAGGTCCTAAACGATATCATAACCGCCATCGATAAAAGACAATACTGTGCAGCCGTATTCATCGACCTGGCCAAGGCTTTCGACTCTGTCAATCACCGCATTCTTATCTGTCACGACTTCCGCCAAAGTCGTTCCCTCTCCTTGTTTGGGCGGCGTTCGGCGGTCGACGTCACCGGCTTTCTAGCCACCGCCGATCCACTTTTCATTTTCCATTTGTTCTGTCTTTGTCTCAAACACCTGGCTTCACTCAACCAATTACTTGTTGATTATTTAACCCTCTGTTCCCCATGTTGTGTTTGTGAGTGATTGTTTATTGTAATTCGGTCCGTCTTTGTTGGCTCATAATGTTACTTTGTATATTTGTCTTTTTGAGTAAAGTACGTTGATTACTCAATTCTGCTGTCCTGCGCCTGACTCTCTACACCAGCTACACACAGGACCCTTACATTATCGGAAGACTGAATAGCCTTGGTTTCTCAAATGACAGATAGAGTTCAGTGTGTCAAATCGTAGGGCCTGTTGTCGTGACCTCTGGCAGTCTCTATGGGGGTGCCACAGGGTTCAATTTTCATGCCGACTCTTTTCTCTGTATTCATCAATGATGTCGCTCTTGTTGCTGGTGATTCCTTGATCCACCTCTACGCAGACGACACCATTCTGTATACCTCTGGCCCTTCTTTGGACACTGTGTTAACCTGTTATGGCTGCAGGGGGCGTATTGAATAACTGGAAAAAGGTGCCCATTTTCAAACGGCCTCTTACTCAATTTCTGCTCGTACAATATGCATATTATTATTACTATTGGATAGAAAACAGTCTCTAGTTTCTAAAACCGTTTGAATTATTTCTCTAAGTGGAACAGAACTCTTTTTACAGCCCATTTCCTATCCGGAAGTGAGATTTCCAAAAGCGATGTCTCTCTTCAAGAGCTTGTCTATAAAAGGGCATGTCACTTAGGACTGTAGAAACACGTCATACGCCTTCCCCTGGGTGTCATGCGGAAGTGAGAGCAGAAATGACTTGATTATCTCGTCCTGGGATTGAACACAACCTCTTGGAGTGAGATGTGCGCACTTTATTTTTTTTCCTGGGCGCGAAGTTGGACCTGGACTCGGCTCCTGGAAAACCCTCGTTAAAGGTGAATATGATCTCCGGCTTCGATTTTATTTGATACATGTCACAATATCATCCTAAAGTATGTTTTTTTCAATATAGTTTAATTATATTATTGAAATTTATTCTGGACTTTAGAGGTGATGCGTCGCAAGAATTGGTTCAAGAAGGAGAGGTTAGCACCGCACGGCCAGTGTGCTTGCTAATTCAAGAGGGAAATCGTTCGTTCTGGATCCAAATAAAGACGGTTCTGAACAAAGGACCCCTTGGAGAACATTCTGATGGAAGATCAACAAAGATAAGGACCCAATTTGGGATGCTTTTTCATATATCTGTCGAACTGTGCTATCGCTACCGTTTGACTAGAATCAATGCTGCTGTGTGCTAGCTATTGTAGTAAGCTAATATAACGATATATTGTGTTTTCGCTGTAAAACACTTCAAAAATCGGAAATATTGGCTGTATTCACAAGATATTTGTCTTTCATTAGCTATCCACCATATATTTGTCTGAAATGTTTTATGATGAGTAATTAGGTAGTTGACGTTGGTGTCTGTATTTTCTCTGGCTACTCCCGTGCGATTTCTGACTGTAGCTGTGATGGTGGCTATGATGGTAGCAGTAATGTAAAACTGATTTATAGCTAAAATATGCACATTTTTCGAACAAAACATAGATTTATTGTGTAACATGTTATAGGACTGTCATCTGAGGGAGTTTTTTCTAGGTTATTCTAGGTTGGTTCTAGGTTAGTTAGGTTAGCTTTGTGCATGCTACTTGCATGCTACCGTTGCTGTGAAAAATGTCTGTCTGTCTTTTGTATTTGGTGGTGAACTAACATAAATATATGTGGTGTTTTCGCTGTAAAACACTTCAAAAATCGGAAATATTGGCTGTATTCACAAGATCTTTGTCTTTCATTAGCTATCCACCATATATTTTTCTGAAATGTTTTATGATGTGTAATTAGGTAGTTGACGTTGGTGTCTGTATTTTCTCTGGCTACTCCCGTGCGATTTCTGACTGTAGCTATGATGGTAGCAGTAATGTAAAACTGATTTATAGCTAAAATATGCACATTTTTTGAACAAAACATAGATTTATTGTGTAACATGTTATAGGACTGTCATCTGAGGTAGTTTTTTCTAGGTTATTTAGGTTGGTTCTAGGTTAGTTAGGTTGGCTTGTGCATGCTACTTGCATCCTACTTGTGCTGTGAAAAATGTCTGTCCTCTTTTTTATTTGGTGGTGAACTAACATAAATATATGTGGTGTTTTCTCTGTAAAACATTTAAAAAATCGGACATGTTGGCTGGATTCACAAGATGTTTATCTTTCAAATGCTGTATTGGACTTGTTAATGTGTGAAAGTTAAATATTTAAAAAAAATAGATTTTGAATTTCGCGCCCTGCACTTGAGCTGGATGTTGTCATAAGTGTTCCGACGTCGGGATTGCAGCGATAAGAAGTTTTAACAAACCTCCAGAAGAGCTTCAATGCCATAAAACACTCCTTCCGTGGCCTCCAACAGCTCTTAAATGCAAGTTAAACTAAATGCATACTTTTCAACCAATCGCTGCCCGCACCCTCCCACCCATTTAGCATCACTATTCTGGATGGTTCTCCAAGTACCTAGGTGTCTGGTTAGACTGTAAACTCTTCTTCCAGACTCACATTAAGCATCTCCAATTAAAAATGAAATCTAGAATCATCTTCCTATTTCGCAACAAAACATTTTTCACTCATGCGATCCTTGACTTCGGCGATGTCATTTACAAAATAGCCTCTAACTCTCTACTCAACAAATTGGATACAGTCTATCACAATGCCTTCCACCTTGTCACAAAGTCCCATATACTACCCATCACTGTGACCTGTATGCTCTCGTTGGCTGGCCCTCGCTTCATATTTGTCGCCAAACCCACTGGCTCCAGGTCATCTATAATTTTTGCTTGGTAAAGCCCCGCCTTATCTCAGCTCACTGGTGACCATAGCAGCACCCACCCGTAGCACGCGCTCCAGCAGGTATATTTCACTGGTCACCCCCAAAGCCAATTCCTCCTTTGGCCGCCTTTCCTTCCAGTTCTCTGCTGCCAATGACTAGAACGAACTGCAAAAATCACTGAAGCTGGAGACTTATATCTCCCTCACTAACTTTAAGCATCAGCTGTCAGAGCAGCTTAACGATCACTGTACCTGTACATAGCCCATCTGTAAATAGCCCACCCAACTACCTCATCCCCTTATTGTTATTTTCTTTCTTCTTTGCACCCCAGTATCTCTACTTGCTCATTCATCTTCTGCACAGCTATCACTCCAGTGTTTATTTGCTAAATTGTAATTATTTTGCCACTATTACCTAATTATTGCCTTACCTCCATAATCGTACTTCATTTGCACACACTGTATATAGACTTTTTTATTGTGTTATCGACTGTACGTTTGTTTTTCCCATGTGTAACTCTGTGTTGCAACAAGAAACAACAAGAAACAACAAGAAAGCTGGATAAACACATTCAGATTTCTAGATATTTCACTTTTCTTTTGCGTTTTAGGGGTCATGGGTCAGATCAGTGGTCATGGTTGATATGCATGGACTAAAAGACAAACTTGAAGCCATTTTTCTCAGATTCACTGTTTGTGTAGATGCTGTTTGTCTTTGTAGGACAGTAGTTCAGGTGGCTGTTTGTGTAGATGCTGTTTGTCTTTGTAGGACAGTAGTTCAGGTGGCTGTTTGTGTAGATGCTGTTTTGTCTTTGTAGGACAGTAGTTCAGGGGCTGTTTGCGTAGATGCTGTTTGTCTTTGTAGGACAGTAGTTCAGGTGGCTGTTTGTCTTTGTAGGACAGTAGTTCAGGTGGCTGTTTGTGTAGATAATGTTTGTCTTTGTAGGACAGTAGTTCAGGGGCTGTTTGCGTAGATGCTGTTTGTCTTTGTAGGACAGTAGTTCAGGAGGCTGTTTGTGTAGATGCTGTTTGTCTTTGTAGGACAGTAGTTCAGGTGGCTGTTTGTGTAGATGCTGTTTGTCTTTGTAGGACAGTAGTTCAGGTGGCTGTTTGTATAGATGCTGTTTGTCTTTGTAGGACAGTAGTTCAGGTGGCTGTTTGTGTAGATGCTGTTTGTCTTTGTAGGACAGTAGTTCAGGAGGCTGTTTGTATAGATGCTGTTTGTCTTTGTAGGACAGTAGTTCAGGTGGCTGTTTGTCTTTGTAGGACAGTAGTTCAGGTGGCTGTTTGTCTTTGTAGGACAGTAGTTCAGGTGGCTGTTTGTCTTTGTAGGACAGTAGTTCAGGTGGCTGTTTGTGTAGATGTTGTTTGTCTTTGTAGGACAGTAGTTCAGGTGGCTGTTTGTATAGATGCTGTTTGTCTTTGTAGGACAGTAGTTCAGGAGGCTGTTTGTGTAGATGCTGTTTGTCTTTGTAGGACAGTAGTTCAGGTGGCTGTTTGTGTAGATGCTGTTTGTCTTTGTAGGACAGTAGTTCAGGTGGCTGTTTGTGTAGATGCTGTTTGTCTTTGTAGGACAGTAGTTCAGGAGGCTGTTTGTCTTTGTAGGACAGTAGTTCAGGTGGCTGTTTGTGTAGATGCTGTTTGTCTTTGTAGGACAGTAGTTCAGGTGGCTGTTTGTCTTTGTAGGACAGTAGTTCAGGAGGCTGTTTGTCTTTGTAGGACAGTAGTTCAGGTGGCTGTTTGTCTTTGTAGGACAGTAGTTCAGGTGGCTGTTTGTGTAGATGCTGTTTGTCTTTGTAGGACAGTAGTTCAGGTGGCTGTTTGTGTAGATGTTGTTTGTCTTTGTAGGACAGTAGTTCAGGTGGCTGTTTGTGTAGACTGCTGTTTGTCTTTGTAGGACAGTAGTTCAGGTGGCTTCCCTTTCCCTTAGTCTGCCTCCTGTCTCTCCTATCGTCATGGGTACACCTTCCTGAAAACAATGACTCCATACTTTGCTGAAACCTGTTCTGCCAGTTCATGTCCTTAAAGACTAGAATGTTCCATTGTGGTTTGCCAAAAAGATGACAAGATAACTCACACATTCCTCATCCAGGGTGACTGTCAAACAGATATGTCCCATTTCTGGTTCCTCAATAACAGAGAATGTTTTTCTGCAGTGAGAATGTAATGTAATGTAATGTAATGCAATGTAATGTAATGCAATGTAATGTAATGTAATGTAATGCAAGTCAAGGTGTCATTGGATGAATGTCAACAAGGTTTATAACCAACATTGTTAAACTAAATGTTGTAATTGAGAATTTTTTTTTTTTCACATGCAGTGAAAAGTGTTGTTTTACAGGGTCAACCATAGTAGTACGGTTCCCCTAGAGCAAAATAGGGTTAAATGCCTTGCTTAACGGCACATAGACAGATTTTCACTTTGACGGCTTGGGTATTCAAACCGGTGATCTTTCGGTTACTGGCCCGACACTCTAATCGCAAGCAATCTGACCATACTATACCAGTTCATATTTGTATCCCCCCAGTTTGATTATTAGAATGTGATAATCGTGTGCTTTAGGACATTGTGGACACCTCCTAGTGGTCTGGTTGTTAGGAGTGTTTATCAGACCATGTGGACACCTCCTAGTGGTGGGGTTGTTAGGAGTGTTTATCAGACCATGTGGACACCTCCTAGTGGTGGGGTTGTTAGGAGTGTTTATCAGACCATGTGGACACCTCCTAGTGGTGGGGTTGTTAGGAGTGTTTATCAGACCATGTGGACACCTCCTAGTGGTGGGGTTGTTAGGAGTGTTAATCAGACCTTGTGGACACCTCCTAGTGGTGGGGTTGTTAGGAGTGTTTATCAGACCATGTGGACACCTCCTAGTGGTGGGGTTGTTAGGAGTGTTTATCAGACCATGTGGACACCTCCTAGTGGTCTGGTTGTTAGGAGTGTTTATCAGACCATGTGGACACCTCCTAGTGGTGGGGTTGTTAGGAGTGTTAATCAGACCATGTGGACACTGCTGCATCAGTTGATACAGGTGATAATGTAGATATACAAACCCCATGTTTCAGCCTATGTATTTATAGACACTATGCTGCATCAGTTGATACAGGTGATAATGTAGACAGACAAACCCCATGCTTCAGCCTATGTATTTATAGACACTATTGTAACGGCGTTCCTCCTCCTCTTCATCCGAAGAGGAGGAGCAGGGATTAAACCAAGGCGCAGCGTAGTGAAATGACATGATGAATTTATTGAACAAGACAAAACGAACTATACTTGACAACTAAACAAAATAACAAACCGAATGTAGACAGACTTGGACCACGAACTTACATGAAACACGAAGAACGAACGAACAAGTACTTACTACAAACAAAACGACGAACGAACGAAACAGTCCCGTATGGTGCAAACATAGACACAGACACAGGAGACAACCACCCACAAACAAACACTGTGAAACTACCTACCTTAATATGATTCTCAATCAGAGGAGATGAAAACCACCTGCCTCTAATTGAGAACCATATTAGGTAGGTGTTTTCACACTGTTTGTTTGTGGGTGGTTGTCTCCTGTGTCTGTGTCTATGTTTGCACCATACGGGACTGTTTCGTTCGTTCGTCGTTTTGTTTGTAGTAAGTACTTGTTCGTTCGTTCTTCGTGTTTCATGTAAGTTCGTGGTCCAAGTCTGTCTACATTCGGTTTGTTATTTTGTTTAGTTGTCAAGTATAGTTCGTTTTGTCTTGTTCAATAAATTCATCATGTCATTTCACTACGCTGCGCCTTGGTTTAATCCCTGCTCCTCCTCTTCGGATGAAGAGGAGGAGGAACGCCGTTACAGAACCACCCACCAATCCAGAACCAAGCAGCGTAATTTCGAGCAGTGGACATGGGAGGATGTGTTAAATGGAAAAGGTTGCTACACATGGGAGGAGATCCGAGCTGGAAGAGATCGCCTCCCATGGGAACAGCTGGAGGCGATTAGGAGAGCGGAGGCAACCGGAGAGAGGAACCGCAATTATGTAGGTACGCGGCTAGCAAGGAAGCCCGAGAAGAAATCCCAAAAATTTATTGGGGGGGGCTAAGAGGTCACGGCCAAGGGCAGGTAGGAGACCTGCGCCCACTTCCCAGGCTAACCGTGGAGAGCGGGAGTACGGGCAGACACCGTGTTACGCAGTAGAGCGCATGGTGTCTCCTGTACGTGTGCATAGCCCGGTGCGGGTTATTCCACCTCCCCGCACTGGTAGGGCTAGATTGGGCATTGAGCCAGGTGTCATGAGGCCGGCTCAACGCGTCTGGTCTCCAGTGCGTCTTCTCGGGCCGGCATTCATGGCACCAGCCTTACGCATGGTGTCCCCGGTTCGCCTACATAGCCCGGTGCGGGTTATTCCACCTCCCCGCACTGGTCGGGCGACGGGGAGCATTCAACCAGGTAAGGTTGGGCAGGCTCAATGCTCAAGAGAGCCAGTACGCCTGCACGGTCCGGTATTTCCGGCGCCACCTTCCCGCCCCAGCCTAGTACCAACAGTGCCTACACTACGCACCAGGCTTCCAGTGCGTTTCCAGAGCCCTCTTCCTCCTCCACGCACTATCCCTGTGGTGCGTGTATCCAGTTCGGTGCCTCCAGTTCCGGCACCACGCACTAAGCCACCTGTGCGTCTCCAGAGTCCTGTACACACTGTTCCTTCTCCCCGTACTCGTCCTGAGGTGCGTGCCCTCAGCCCGGTGCCACCAGTGCCGGTACCACGCATCAGGCAAATAGTACGCTTTGAGAGTCCAGTGTGCCCTGTCCCTGCTCCCCGCACTAGCATGAAGGTGCGTGTCCTTAGCCCGGTGCCTCCAGTTCCGGCACCACGCACCAGGTCTACAGTGCGCCTTATCCGGCCAGAGCCATCCGTCTCCCCAGCGCCATCTGAGCCATCCGTCTCCCCAGCGCCATCTGAGCCATCCGTCTCCCCAGCACCATCTGAGCCATCCATCTCCCCAGCGCCATCTGAGCCATCCGTCTCCCCAGCGCCATCTGAGCCATCCGTCTGCCCCGAGTCATCTGAGCCATCCGTCTGCCCCGAGCCATTAGAGCCGCCCGTCTGTCCCGAGCCGTCAGAGCCGATAGTCAGTCAGGAGCCGCTAGAGCCATTCGTCAGACAGGATCTGCCAGAGCCGCCAACCAGACAGGATCTGCCAGATCCGCCAACCAGACAGGATCTGCCAGAGCCGCCAACCAGACAGGATCTGCCAGAGCCGCCAACCAGACAGGATCTGCCAGAGCCGCCAACCAGACAGGATCTGCCAGAGCCGCCAACCAGACAGGATCTGCCAGAGCCGCCAACCAGACAGGATCTGCCAGAGCCGCCAACCAGACAGGATCTGCCAGAGCCGCCAACCAGACAGGATCTGCCAGAGCCGCCAGCCAGACAGGATCTGCCAGAGCCGCCAGTGAGCCATGAGCGTCCAGAGCTGTTAGCGAGCCATGAGCAGCCAGAGCCGTCAGCGAGCCATGGGCAGCCAGAGCCGTCAGCGAGCCATGAGCGTCCAGAGCCGTCGTTTTTTGTAGTCATTTTCCTGTCCGTTCGTTCTGCGTTACATGTAAGTCCTTACGTTCAGGTTTGTCTACTCCGTTTGTTGTTTTGTTTAGTTTTAAGTGAAGTTCGTGTTGTCGTCTTTACTTTAATAAATATTATGTCAAATCACAAGTCTGCATTTTGGTTCGATCCCTGCTCCTCCTCTTCGTATGAAGAGGAGGAGGAACGCCGTTACAACTATGCTGCATCAGTTGATACAGGTGATAATGTAGATAGACAAACCCCATGCTTCAGCCTATGTATTTATAGACACTATGCTGCATCAGTTGATACAGGTGATAATGTAGACAGACAAACCCCTTGCTTCAGCCTATGTATTTATAGTCACTATGCTGCATCAGTTGATACAGGTGATAATGTAGACAGACAAACCCCATCATGCTTCAGCCTATGTATTTATAGTCACTATGCTGCATCAGTTGATACAGGTGATAATGTAGATAGACAAACCCCATGCTTCAGCCTATGTATTTATAGCCACTATGCTGCATCAGTTGATACAGGTGATAATGTAGACAGACAAACCCCATGCTTCAGCCTATGTATTTATAGCCACTATGCTGCATCAGTTGATACAGGTGATAATGTAGATAGACAAACCCCATGCTTCAGTCTATGTATTTATAGACACTATGCTGCATCAGTTGATACAGGTGATAATGTAGATAGACAAACCCCATCATGCTTCAGCCTATGTATTTATAGCCACTATGCTGCATCAGTTGATACAGGTGATAATGTAGATATACAAACCCCATGCTTCAGCCTATGTATTTATAGACACTATGCTGCATCAGTTGATACAGGTGATAATGTAGATATACAAACCCCATGCTTCAGCCTATGTATTTATAGACACTATGCTGCATCAGTTGATACAGGTGATAATGTAGACAGACAAACCCCATGCTTCAGCCTATGTATTTATAGACACTATGCTGCATCAGTTGATACAGGTGATAATGTAGATAGACAAACCCCATGCTTCAGCCTATGTATTTATAGACACTATGCTGCATCAGTTGATACAGGTGATAATGTAGATAGACTAACCCCATGCTTCAGCCTATGTATTTATAGACACTATGCTGCATCAGTTGATACAGGTGATAATGCTTATTGCTATTAGCTGATAATATACCATCCATACAGGTTTTTTGGTTCAGTATGTTAAAATCATTTAACATTGTTAACAATATCTTATTGGGCTCATTTCTGGAGGTGGAAATTATATTTTAGATGGTGTCAGCATCATTTTATTTTGATACATTTTGGAGTAGAATGTACTTTTATTTGGTCACCAGAACTGAGTATCTCAGAACTGAGCTTCTCAAATAGTATCCCCAGGAGGAAGAGGACTGGAATTGGTCAAATGCCCAGTTTAATACATTTACATAGTGACCTTTAATACATTTACAAAGTGATCCTCTATCCCACTTTAATACATTTACATAGTGATCCTCTATCACAGTTTAATACATTTACAAAGTGATCCTCTATCCCAGTTTAATACATTTACATAGTGATCCTCTATCCCAGTTTAATACATTTACATAGTGAGCCTCTATCACAGTTTAATACATTTACAAAGTGATCCTCTATCCCAGTTTAATACATTTACATAGTGATCCTCTATCACAGTTTAATACATTTACAAAGTGATCATCTATCACAGTTTAATACATTTACAAAGTGATCCTCTATCACAGTTTAATACATTTACAAAGTGATCCTCTATCCCAGTTTAATACATTTACAAAGTGATCCTCTATCACAGTTTAATACATTTACAAAGTGATCCTCTATCACAGTTTAATACATTTACAAAGTGATCCTCTATCACAGTTTAATACATTTACATAGTGATCCTCTGTCACAGTTTAATACATTTACAAAGTGATCCTCTATCACAGTTTAATACATTTACATAGTGATCCTCTGTCACAGTTTAATACATTTACAAAGTGATCCTCTATCACAGTTTAATACATTTACAAAGTGATCCTCTATCCCAGTTTAATACATTTACAGAGTGATCCTCTATCCCAGTTTAATACATTTACAAAGTGAGCCTCTATCACAGTTTAATAAATTTTACAAAGTGATCCTCTATCACAGTTTAATACATTTACAAAGTGATCCTCTATCACAGTTTAATACATTTACAGAGTGATCCTCTATCACAGTTTAATACATTTACAGAGTGATCCTCTATCACAGTTTAATACATTTACAAAGTGATCCTCTATCACAGTTTAATACATTTACAGAGTGATACTCTATCACAGTTTAATACATTTACAAAGTGATCCTCTATCACAGTTTAATACATTTACAAAGTGATCCTCTATCACAGTTTAATACATTTACAAAGTGATCCTCTATCCCAGTTTAATACATTTACAGAGTAATCCTCTATCACAGTTTAATACATTTACAGAGTGATCCTCTATCCCAGTTTAATACATTTACATAGTGATCCTCTATCCCAGTTTAATTCATTTACAGAGTGATCCTCTATCCCTATCACAGTTTAATACATTTACAAAGTGATCCTCTATCACAGTTTAATACATTTACAAAGTGATCCTCTATCACAGTTTAATACATTTACAGAGTGATCCTCTATCACAGTTTAATACGTTTACGGGTCTTTCTTGGGGTATTAATGTAGTCAGAGCTTGAGTCAAACTGGGAGGGAGAGCATGATTTACAATGTAATCAGACCTGGAGTCAAACTGGGAGGGAGATCATTATTTACAATGTAATCAGACCTGGAGTCAAACTGGGAGGGAGAGCATTATTTACAATGTAATCAGACCTGGAGTCAAACTGGGAGGGAGATCATTATTTACAATGTAATCAGACCTGGAGTCAAACTGGGAGGGAGAGCATTATTTACAATGTAATCAGACCTGGAGTCAAACTGGGAGGGAGATCATTATTTACAATGTAATCAGACCTGGAGTCAAACTGGGAGGGAGATCATTATTTACAATGTAATCAGACCTGGAGTCAAACTGGGAGGGAGATCATTATTTACAATGTAATCAGACCTGGAGTCAAACTGGGAGGGAGATCATTATTTACAATGTAATCAGACCTGGAGTCAAACTGGGAGGGAGATCATTATTTACAATGTAATCAGACCTGGAGTCAAACTGGGAGGGAGATCATTATTTACAATGTAATCAGAAAAGACCTCCAACAGAAAAGGGACTACCTGTTGAGAAACAGTTTTGTAAAACTCAGCAGATATACCATCAGTCCCAGGAGACTTATTATTTTCAAGGTGTTCAATAGAATAAATGATGTGTTCAACTATAATAGGGTCATCACACTGTTCCCTGTCAGCCTCACCAACTGATTTCACACCCCCAGACAATCAAAACAAAGAGTTGAGGACACCTCACAATACTGTAGAAGATGGGGACACCTCACAATACTGTAGAAGATGAGGACACCTCACAATACTGTAGAAGATGAGGACACCTCACAATACTGTAGAAGATGAGGACACCTCACAATACTGTAGAAGATGAGGACACCTCACAATACTGTAGAAGATGAGGACACCTCACAATACTGTAGAAGATGAGGACACCTCACAATACTGTAGAAGATGAGGACACCTCACAATACTGCAGAAGATGGGGACACCTCACAATACTGTAGAAGATGAGGACACCTCACAATACTGCAGAAGATGGGGACACCTCACAATACTGTAGAAGATGAGGACACCTCACAATACTGTAGAAGATGAGGACACCTCACAATACTGTAGAAGATGAGGACACCTCACAATACTGCAGAAGATGGGGACACCTCACAATACTGTAGAAGATGAGGACACCTCACAATACTGTAGAAGATGAGGACACCTCACAATAAGGTAGAAGATGAGGACACCTCACAATATGGTAGAAGATGAGGACACCTCACAATACTGTAGAAGATGAGGACACCTCACAATACTGTAGAAGATGAGGACACCTCACAATATGGTAGAAGATGAGGACACCTCACAATATGGTAGAAGATGAGGACACCTCACAATACTGTAGAAGATGAGGACACCTCACAATACTGTAGAAGATGAGGACACCTCACAATACTGTAGAAGATGAGGACACCTCACAATACTGTAGAAGATGAGGACACCTCACAATACTGTAGAAGATGAGGACACCTCACAATACTGTAGAAGATGAGGACACCTCACAATACTGTAGAAGATGGGGACACCTCACAATACTGTAGAAGATGAGGACACCTCACAATACTGTAGAAGATGAGGACACCTCACAATACTGTAGAAGATGAGGACACCTCACAATACTGTAGAAGATGAGGACACCTCACAATATGGTAGAAGATGAGGACACCTCACAATATGGTAGAAGATGAGGACACCTCACAATACTGTAGAAGATGAGGACACCTCACAATACTGTAGAAGATGAGGACACCTCACAATACTGTAGAAGATGAGGACACCTCACAATACTGTAGAAGATGCTACTACCTACATCTGACAAAGGTTCCGTCTGCTTTCAGTCTATACATATCATCCAACTGGTGTTGTAGATCAAACAGAACAGATTTATCCTCCTCTGAAAGACTTTCAACAGGCTTTTGAACAAGACAGGTGATCTTTGTAATTACACTTTCTTCTTCAGCTCTCCTGGTCTTGGCAACAAAACTCCATGTTTTCTGGCATATTTTCCATCCTTAAAAAGCTCCCAGTTATTACTGTATGAATATATATATTTATAGTGTTGTTCCAGAAGTGTGTAATTACATTGTTTATCTCCATCTGGACCAACTCATGTTTTAATATAGAGCTATTAAGCTTCCAATAGGATGCTCTGCCAGGGCCATTATCAGACATAAACAGTGTAATGTCAATATAAACAGCTCTATGGTCAGTAAGGGCCATTATCAGAGATAAACAGTGTAATGTCAATATAAACAGCTCTATGGTCAGTAAGGGCCATTATCAGAGATAAACAGTGTAATGTCAATATAAACAGCTCTATGGTCAGTAAGGGCCATTATCAGAGATAAACAGTGTAATGTCAATATAAACAGCTCTATGATCAGTAAGGGCCATTATCAGAGATAAACAGTGTAATGTCAATATAAACAGCTCTATGGTCAGTAAGGACCATTATCAGAGATAAACAGTGTAATGTCAATATAAACAGCTCTATGGTCAGTAAGGGCCATTATCAGAGATAAACAGTGTAATGTCAATATAAACAGCTCTATGATCAGTAAGGGCCATTATCAGAGATAAACAGTGTAATGTCAATATAAACAGCTCTATGATCAGTAAGGGCCATTATCAGAGATAAACAGTGTAATGTCAATATAAACAGCTCTATGGTCAGTAAGGGCCATTATCAGAGATAAACAGTGTAATGTCAATATAAACAGCTCTATGGTCAGTAAGGGCCATTATCAGAGATAAACAGTGTAATGTCAATATAAACAGCTCTATGGTCAGTAAGGGCCATTATCGGAGATAAACAGTGTAATGTCAATATAAACAGCTCTATGATCAGTAAGGGCCATTATCAGAGATAAACAGTGTAATGTCAATATAAACAGCTCTATGGTCAGTAAGGGCCATTATCAGAGATAAACAGTGTAATGTCAATATAAACAGCTCTATGGTCAGTAAGGGCCATTATCAGAGATACACAGTGTAATGTCAATATAAACAGCCCTATGGTCAGTAAGGGCCATTATCAGAGATAAACAGTGTAATGTCAATATAAACAGCTCTATGATCAGTAAGGGCCATTATCAGAGATAAACAGTGTAATGTCAATATAAACAGCTCTATGATCAGTAAGGGCCATTATCAGAGATAAACAGTGTAATGTCAATATAAACAGCTCTATGGTCAGTAAGGGCCATTATCAGAGATAAACAGTGTAATGTCAATATAAACAGCTCTATGATCAGTAAGGGCCATTATCAGAGATAAACAGTGTAATGTCAATATAAACAGCTCTATGATCAGTAAGGGCCATTATCAGAGATAAACAGTGTAATGTCAATATAAACAGCTCTATGACCAGTAAGGGCCATTATCAGAGATAAACAGTGTAATGTCAATATAAACAGCTCTATGATCAGTAAGGGCCATTATCAGAGATAAACAGTGTAATGTCAATATAAACAGCTCTATGGTCAGTAAGGGCCATTATCAGAGATAAACAGTGTAATGTCAATATAAACAGCTCTATGATCAGTAAGGGCCATTATCAGAGATAAACAGTGTAATGTCAATATAAACAGCTCTATGGTCAGTAAGGGCCATTATCAGAGATAAACAGTGTAATGTCAATATAAACAGCTCTATGATCAGTAAGGGCCATTATCAGAGATAAACAGTGTAATGTCAATATAAACAGCTCTATGATCAGTAAGGGCCATTATCAGAGATAAACAGTGTAATGTCTATATAAACAGCTCTATGGTCAGTAAGGGCCATTATCAGAGATAAACAGTGTAATGTCAATATAAATAGCTCCATGATCAGTAAGGGCCATTATCAGAGATAAACAGTGTAATGTCAATATAAACAGCTCTATGATCAGAAAGGGCCATTATCAGAGATAAACAGTGTAATGTCAATATAAACAGCTCTATGGTCAGTAAGGGCCATTATCAGAGATAAACAGTGTAATGTCAATATAAACAGCTCTATGGTCAGTAAGGGCCATTATCAGAGATAAACAGTGTAATGTCTATATAAACAGCTCTATGGTCAGTAAGGGCCATTATCAGAGATGAACAGTGTAATGTCAATATAAACAGCTCTATGGTCAGTAAGGGCCATTATCAGAGATAAACAGTGTAATGTCTATATAAACAGCTCTATGGTCAGTAAGGGCCATTATCAGAGATGAACAGTGTAATGTCAATATAAACAGCTCTATGGTCAGTAAGGGCCATTATCAGATATAAACAGTTTAATGTCAATATAAACAGCTCTATGACCAGTAAGGGCCATGATCAGAGATAAACAGTGTAATGTCAATATAAACAGCTCTATGGTCAGAATGGGGAGTAGCCAGGATGTTAAAACCTGTCTAGGACTGGGGTTCCGCTAGCCCGCCCACATTCCACTGAAAAGGCAGCGCGCGATATTCAATTTTTTTTTGTTGTTGAAATATTTAACTTTCACACATTAACAAGTCCAATACAGCATATGAAAGATAAACATCTTGTGAATCCAGCCAACATGTCCGATTTTTAAATGTTTTACAGCGAAAACACCACGTATATTTATGTTAGCTCACCACCAAATACAAAAAAGCACAGACATTTCTTTCACAGCACAGGTAGCTTGCACAAAACCAACCAAACTAACCAAGAACCAACCAAACTAACCAAGAAACAACTTCATCAGATGACAGTCTTATAACATGTTATACAATAAATCTATATTTTGTTCGAAAAATGTGCATATTTCAGGTATAAATCATAGTTTTACATTGCAGCTACAATCACAAATAGCACCGAAGCAGCTAGAACAATTACAGAGACCAACGTGAAATACCTAAATACTCATCATAAAACATTTATGAAAAATACATGGTGTACAGCAAATGAAAGACAAACATCTTGTGAATCCAGCCAATATTTCAGATTTTTTAAGTGTTTTACAGTGAAAACACAATATAGCATTATATTAGCTTACCACAATAGCCAAAAACACAACCCATTTATCAGCAGCAAAAGTTAGCGATCGCAAAAAAACAGCAAAAGATATATAATTTTTCACTAACCTTGACAAGCTTCATCAGATGACAGTCCTATAACATCAGGTTATACAATACACTTATGTTTTGTTCGAAAATGTGCATATTTAGAGCTGAAATCCGTGGTTATACATTGTGAAAACGTAGCAACTTTTTTCCAGAATCTCCGGATATATTTCTGACACTCACCTATTCTGACCAAATAACTAATCATAAACTTTACTAAAAAATACATGTTGTACAGCAAATGATAGATACACTAGTTCTTAATGCAATCGCCGTGTTAGAATTCTAAAAATAACTTTAGTACGACATACAGCTTACGTTATTGCGAGACAGCGCCCAAAATCAGGGCGAAAAATAATACTAAACATTTTCGACAGAAATACGAAATAACATCATAAATGGGTCCTACTTTTGCTGAGCTTCCATCAGAATCTTGTACAAGGGGTCCTTTGTCCAGAATAATCGTTGTTTGGATTTAGAATGTCCTCTTCGTCTGTCGAATTAGCAACCAAAGCTAGCCAAGTGGCGTGAAGCTGTCCATCGTCACCAAACGCAGAGAACGGAACACGCCAAAACTCCCGATAAACTTTCAATAATCTGATAAAACTATATTGAAAAAACATACTTTACGATGATATTATCACATTTATCAAATAAAATCAAAGCCGGAGATATTAGCCGTCTATAACGAAAGCTTTTCAGAAGGCAATCCAGAGTTCCTTCCCGCGCCTTCCTGAACAAAGGAAATTGGGGTCATGTCATTCCAAGAGCTCTCTTTTGACCTCAGATCAAGCTATACACTCCATTTCACCTCTCACTGCCTATTGACATCTAGTGGAAGGCGTATGAAGTGCATGTATATCCATAGATTTCAAGCAAATGAATAGGGAGGCCCTGGAACAGAGCCTCGATTTCAGATTTTTCACTTTCTGACAGGAAGTTTGCTGCAAAATGAGTCCTGTTTTACTCACAGATATAATTCAAACGGTTTTAGAAACTTGAGAGTGTTTTCTATCCAATGGTAATAATAATATGCATATTGTACGAGCAAGAATTGAGTACGAGGCAGTTTAATTTGGGAACGATTTTTTACAAAGTGAAAACAGCGCCTCCATATCCCAAAGAGGTTAATTAACAGAAATAGCCTGTTTATCAAAACATTTAGACACCAACCAAAGATCTGTGGTGATTGTCTGGAGTGGGTCTTATTACTCCAAGTGGAAGACTAGTCATTAGGAAACTTTACTCTCCAAATATCTAGAATATCAAACCTTTCCATAAACTGCCTCAAACTAATATTCATAGAAGTGGACTCTCATCTTTCAATTAAATTATTCTGAGAAATATTAGAATCCCCACCTACTATAAGTAAAGCGTTAGGGAACTTGGTTAGCCAATGGAGAATACGCTTTTCCAAATATTCAAGTCACTGATCATTTTCAAGTTTGGAATTGAACCAATAAATGTTGGTAATAATGATGATGATGTTACAGTTGATGACAAGACAAAGAAAGTGACCAATAGGGTCCCAGTCTGAGTGTAAAATACTTCCATTGAAATGATTCATTAGAGTGGTGACTCCAGCAGAGAGTTCAGAACCAGGAGAGAGACACAAATCATTTCCCCACTGAGATCTGTAGAAGTTGACCTAAATCTCTTTTAAGCTGTTTGGCAATATAAAAATAAGGCTTTGCGCTTTACATGATGTCTTAACCCCCCGGCATTGAGTGAAACTATAGACAACGACAAGGTGGAATATAGAACAGGAAGTACTACGAGATAAACAACAATTACAAACTCTAGTAAAACTGAGAAGAAACCAGAGCTGCACAACATATAGATTTAAATGACTGAGTGAGAATAGTGGAGCATAACAAAGATAACTGTCAGACCTCCATATAGATTTAAATGATTGAGTGAGAATAGTGGAGCATAACAAAGATAACTGTCAGACCTCCATATAGATTTAAATGATTGAGTGAGAATAGTGGAGCATAACAAAGATAACTGTCAGACCTCCATATAGATTTAAATGATTGAGTGAGAATAGTGGAGCATAACAAAGATAACTGTCAGACCTCCATATAGATTTAAATGATTGAGTGAGAATAGTGAAGCATAACAAAGATAACTGTCAGACCTCCATATAGATTTAAATGATTGAGTGAGAATAGTGGAGCATAACAAAGATAACTGTCAGACCTCCATATAGATTTAAATGACTGAGTGAGAATAGTGGAGCATAACAAAGATAACTGTCAGACCAAGAAACAACAAAGAGCTCACTGCCTTTACTGCAGGTAAAAACAGCAAAACTGAGAGAAAGAATAAAATAATAAATATCCATTACTCCAGTAGTCCTGTGCAGAACAAAAGTTAATTCACCTCAGAGCTGGGAGTGAGATATGCTCACATCAGAGGTAGATAACTAGGTATGTTGACTATCAGTTACAGTCTGGGAGTGAGATCTGCTCACATCAGAGGTAGATAACTAGGTATGTTGACTATCAGTTACAGTCTGGGAGTGAGATCTGCTCACATCAGAGGTAGATAACTAGGTATGTTGACTATCAGTTACAGTCTGGGAGTGAGATCTGCTCACATCAGAGGTAGATAACTAGGTATGTTGACTATCAGTCTATGACCATCCTCAAGGAGGATCATCAGCATGTTTCCACTGTCCAAACCTGCCTACACCTTTAACACCAGAGACAACATGATTCATGTTTCCACTGTCCAAACCTGCCTACACCTTTAACACCAGAGACATCATGATTCATGTTTCCACTGTCCATACCTGCCTACACCTTTAACACCAGAGACAACATGATTCATGTGTCCACTGTCCATACCTGCCTACACCTTTAACACCAGAGACATCATGATTCATGTTCCCACTGTCCATACCTGCCTACACCTTTAACACCAGAGACATCATGATTCATGTTTCCACTGTCCATACCTGCCTACACCTTTAACACCAGAGACAACATGATTCATTTGGACTATTAAAAGGGCAAGGATGAACCAAGCTAGTTTAGTTCAGAACTAATTATCTCCATGTTTCCATCCCATCATCTGGCTGTGTCGGGATGAGATTATAACAGAACATGGCCAAGATGTTCAAATGTTCATAGATGACCAGCAGGGTCAAATAATAATAATTGTTTTGTTTTAGCCTCAACACTAATACATTTCACTTTAGGCTTTTAGTGTCAACTTGAATTTGAGTGTGGCTGTGGAAGACTGGTCCCTTGATGATGTCTGCAAGTGGCTGAGTACCAATGATCTCCATGATTCCATCCCATCATTCCAAGGTTCACAGCCTCTCTGAAGAATGCCAACTCTATTCAATAGTCCACTTTGCAACGAGCAAACTTTCTCTGTGTCCAGACGACTCACACATATTGTCCTCTATCACCAGCATGAACCACATGTTCTAATTACCTGTGGAGTTAATGGGTGTGGGAAAACAAATAGATGTTTCAGCATCTATCGGTCACACATCTACCAAAACCACAGAGAGCTTTTCAGAGACAACTTAGATGAGAATTGCCCTCGTGATGAATTTCAATGATTCCATTGAAGATGACATGAGAGATGTAGGGAGTCTGCCAGAGGCTGAATATGTTCAAGACACAGAGATCAACACTGAGCAGCTAATTGAAGGTCTCAAAAACAATGTCTGTCTTTTTATTTATAAAATCAGGAAAGAACACTGCATCCCAGCTACGGTACAGAATCACATTGTTGAGGACCTCAGAACCATTGTTGATGCATTATGACACAACAGTGATCCCCTCAGGTTTCATCTGACAAATAAACTAATAAATGTGGTTGAACAGGACCATCTCAGGGTCTTGCTGAACAACTCTGCAGTATTTGAGGAATGCATTAGATGCATAATCTCTGAGTGGATGCTGGAGCATTACTGTGTGAAAGAACTGGACGTGGTCAGGACAATTGAAGTACCACTGAGCAACAAAGAAGGTTATAAAACAAGGTCATTTCAATACAGCTACATTTCCCCCAGGCTACATGAATATAAAGAGACATGAGACAAAACAATCATAATGAATCAGATTACATGGCCCCCAGGCTACATGAATATAAAGAGACATGAGACAAAACAATCATAATGAATCAGATTACATGGCCCCCAGGCTACATGAATATAAAGAGACATGAGACAAAACAATCATAATGAATCAGATTACATGGCCCCCAGGCTACATGAATATAAAGAGACATGAGACAAAACAATCATAATGAATCAGATTACATGGCCCCCAGGCTATATGAATATAAAGAGACAGGAGACAAAACAATCATAATGAATCAGATTACATGGCCCCCAGACTACATGAATATAAAGAGACATGAGACAAAACAATCATAATGAATCAGATTACATGGCCCCCAGGCTACATGAATATAAAGAGACATGAGACAAAACAATCATAATGAATCAGATTACATGGAGAGGGGGACCTGATCCTAGATCATAATGAATCAGATTACATGGAGAGGGGGACCTGATCCTAGATCATAATGAATCAGATTACATGGAGAGAAGGGAAACTGATCTCAAAATCCCCCAAAGGCTCTTTTAAAGAATATAACTTTTATAAATTATGAGCCTCATCTTGAGGAGTCACCTGTGACAGTATTCATAAAGAGTAGGAGAGCTGATCTAGGATCAGTTTAGCCTTTTAGATCATAATGAATCAGATTACATGGAGAGGAGGGACCTGATACTAGATCATAATGAATAAGATTACATGGAGAGGGGGAACTGATCCAAGATCATAATGAGTCAGATTACATGGAGAGGGGGGACCTGATCCTAGATCATAATGAATCAGATTACATGGAGAGAGGGGACCTGATCCAAGATCATAATGAATCAGATTACATGGAGAGGGGGAACTGATCCAAGATCATAATGAGTCAGATTACATGGAGAGGGCGACCTGATCCTAGATCAGCACTCCAACTCTGGGACACTGCTTGTATGAAACCGAACACATAGTTGTAAAGTCTAGTTACAGCAGGTGTTTACTGCCATCTAGCGGAAGATACCAATAAAACACTTTATTATCAGGATGGGGAGACGGCTGAGCTGAAACAGAAAGTAAAGTTGTTCTTTTGGAAAGGATCCATTTTGAGGACAGAGCTAATAAACGCTATATGGAGAGAACTAACAAATAAAGTAAGTATTTCTGAACAATAATTTATTCTAATGGACAGAGTAAGAGAATGAATACCTGGAATGAGATATTACTCGTTAGTAGAACTGCTACTTGAGCTGAGTTGCTGACAGACAGCAGTTTTCAAAGTGTAAACTAATCTGTAGGCCGACATGTTATCAGTAAAACGTCTGATAAAGATGGTGGAGGAGCTTTTGAATTATATGGTTTTATGTTTATCTCAGGGTTTCTCAATCCTTTTGTTCTTACCAGCACTTACACACCTGATTCAACTAATCATCACATATTTTAAGACAGTTTAATATTTGAGGCATACAAATGAACATTCTCAAATTAAAACCTTTTGGGTTTGTAGGCCTGTTTTATAATTATTTTAGTCCAACAGTAACTCACATTTAGGAGGAAAAAAACACAGCTAAACTTGGTTTGGAGTAAATTATATGTTTATCTAAAATAATGTAAGAGAGATGTCTTGAAGAAACGCGTCTGGGTTTAGAACTCTGTGTCTCAGTGCGCTGCGACAGTGGGAAGTTCGTTTTGCATGGCCCGGTGCTACAGGGGAGTGGACATTTATTTTAAGGACCAATGGAATGGTGTAAAATGCGCAAACTTTGCTCACCCGGGGAGCCGGGCAATGCAACACGAATTCCCCCAGTGACCGTTACTTTATTTCCTGATATGAAATGTAAAGTAACTTTGTAGCCGACGCAGTTCCAGAATGTCTGTTGAAACTGTGTCTCATATGGAACGTTAGAACAGTGGTGGAAACAGAACTCAGTTCTCAAACTGGAGTAAAAGGAAAGATTCCTTCATAGAACATGACTCAAGTAAAAGTCAACCAGTAAAATACTACTTCAGTAAAAGTCTAAAAGTATTTGGTTTTAAATATTATTAAGTATCAAAAGTAAATGTAAAGTAGTAATAATTTTAAATTCCTTATATTAAGAAAACCAGGCAGCACAATTTTCTTGTTATTTTAATTTACGGATAGCCAGGGTCACACTCCAACACTCAGACATCATTTAAAAACAAAGCATTTGTGTTTAGTGAGTCCGCCAGATCAGAGGCAGTAGGGATGACCAGGGATGTTCTCTGTTTAGTGAGTCCGCCAGATCAGAGGCAGTAGGGATGACCAGGGATGTTCTCTGTTTAGTGAGTCCGCCAGATCAGAGGCAGTAGGGATGACCAGGGATGTTCTCTGTTTAGTGAGTCCACCAGATCAGAGGCAGTAGGGATGACCAGGGATGTTCTCTGTTTAGTGAGTCCGCCAGATCAGAGGCAGTAGAGATGACCAGGGATGTTCTCTGTTTAGTGAGTCCACCAGATCAGAGGCAGTAGGGATGACCAGGGATGTTCTCTGTTTAGTGAGTCCGCCAGATCAGAGGCAGTAGGGATGACCAGGGTTGTTCTCTGTTTAGTGAGTCCGCCAGATCAGAGGCAGTAGGGATGACCAGGGATGTTCTCTGTTTAGTGAGTCCGCCAGATCAGAGGCAGTAGGGATGACCAGGGATGTTCTCTTGATAAGTGTGTGAATTGGACCATTTTCTGTCCTGCTAAGCATTCAAAATGTAACAAGTACTTTTGGGTGTCAGTGAAAATGTATGGAGTAAAAAGTACATCATTGTCTTCATGAATGTAGTGAAGTAAAAGTTGTTAGAAATATAAATAATAAAGTAAAGGACAGATACCCCAAAAAACTACAGAAGTAGTACTTTAAAGTATTTTTCCTGAAGTACTTTACACCACTGCATTAGAAGACAGATAAATGTGTTGATTTGAAGGAAAGACTGGCAGATTCTGGTAGGTAGGCTACGAACTATTATAAAGTTAGGTCGTCGTCAGACATTCAACAGTCACAGTAGGTTTGAGCTACAGTATGATCACTAATCATGCCGACCAACCTGATGGTCTCTGTTGGAAATGTTGTGAAAAGTATCTGTCCTTGGCTATAAATATCTGGCATTACTCATCTCATATGAATATACTATATTCTACACTATTCTACTGTATCTTAGTCTATGTATTACTCATCTCATATGTATATACTGTATTCTATACTATTCTACTGTATCTTAGTCTATGTATTACTCATCTCATATGTATATACTGTATTCTATACTATTCTACTGTATCTTAGTCTATGTATTACTCATCTCATATGTATATACTGTATTCTACACTTCTACTGTATCTTAGTCTATGTATTACTCATCTCATATGTATATACTGTATTCTATACTATTCTACTGTATCTTAGTCTATGTATTACTCATCTCATATGTATATACTGTATTCTATACTATTCTACTGTATCTTAGTCTATGTATTACTCATCTCATATGAATATACTGTATTCTACACTATTCTACTGTATCTTAGTCTATGTATTACTCATCTCATATGTATATACTGTATTCTACACTATTCTACTGTATCTTAGTCTATGTATTACTCATCTCATATGTATCTACTGTATTCTATACTATTCTACTGTATCTTAATCTATACCGCTTGGACATTGTGACCAATAACTTTTGATTTGATTTAGATTAGGCTATATACACTACATGACCAAAAGTATGTGGACACCTGCTAGTCGAACATCTCATTACAAAATCATAGGCATTAATATGGAGTTGGTCCCACCCTTGCTGCTGTAACAGCCTCCACTCTTCTGGGAAGGCTTTCCACTAGATGTTGGAACATTGCTGCTGTAACAGCCTCCACTCTTCTGGGAAGGCTTTCCACTAGATGTTGGAACATTGCTGCTGTAACAGCCTCCACTCTTCTGGGAAGGCTTTCCACTAGATGTTGGAACATTGCTGCTGTAACAGCCTCCACTCTTCTGGGAAGGCTTTCCACTAGATGTTGGAACATTGCTGCTATAACAGCCTCCACTCTTCTGGGAAGGCTTTCCACTAGATGTTGGAACATTGCTGCTATAACAGCCTCCACTCTTCTGGGAAGGCTTTCCACTAGATGTTGGAACATTGCTGCGAGGACTTGCTTCCATTCAGCCACAAGAGCATTAGGGAGGTCGGGCACTGATGTTGGGTGATTAGGCCTGGCTCGCAGTCGGCGTTCCAATTCATCCCAAAGGTGTTCGATGGGGTTGAGGTCAGGGCTCTGTGCAGGCCAGTCAAGTTCTTCCACACCGATCTCGACAAGCCATTTCTGTATGGACCTCGCTTTGTGCACGGGGACATTGTCATGCTGAAACAGGAAAGGGCCTTCCCCAAACTGTTGCCACAAAGTTGGATGCACAGAATCGTCTAGAATGTCATTTTTATGATGTAGCGTTAAGATTTCTCTTTACTGGAACTAGGGGGCCCGAACCATGAAAAACAGCCCCAGACCATCATTCCTCCTCCACCAAACTTTACAGTTGGCACTATGCATTCGGGCAGGTAGCGTTTTCGAGGCATCCGCCAAACCCAGATTCTTCTGTCGGACTGCCAGATGGTGAAGCGTGATTCATAACTCCAAAGAACACGTTTCCACTGCTCCAGAGTCCAATGGCGGCGAGCTTTACACCACTCAAGCCGATGCTTGGCATTGCGCATGGTGATCTTGTGTGCGGCTGCTCGGCCATGGAAACCCATTTCATGAAGCTCCCGACTAACAGTTATTTTGCTGACGTTGCAGTTTGGAACTTGGTAGTGAGTGTTGCAACCGAGGACAGACCATTTTTATGCGCTTCCGCACTCGGCGGGCCCGTTCTCTGAGCTTGAGTGGCCTACCACTTCACGGTTGAGCCGTTGTTGCTCCTAGATGTTTCCACTTCACAATAACAGCACTTACATTTGACCGGAGCAGCTATAGCAGGAATTTGAAGAACTGACTTTGTTGGAAAGGTGGCATCCTATGACGGTGCCACGTTGAAAGTCACTGAGCTCTTCAGTACTGGTCATTCTACTGCCAATGTTTGTCTATGGAGATTGCATGGCTGCCTGTCCGACTGTATACACCTGTCAGCAACTGGTGTGGCTGAAATAGCCGAATCCACTAATTTGAAGGGGTGTCCAAATACTTCTGTATATATAGTGTAGATGCTCTGTCCTGCTACTGGTAGGCCAATAACATTATGTGAACTGACCTGAACAGGTTTAGACTGGTCATCTATGATATGTAGGTTATATACAGTACATTCTCTGTCCTGCTACTGGTAGGCCTGTAACGTTATGTGAACAGATCTGAACAGGTTTAGGCTGGTCATCTATGATATGTAGGCTATATCTGAGGTATAAACTTTTATCTGCATATCACTAACAAACTGCTATTATACATTATAACCTAGCCTACTTTACATAATATAACATCTACATATCACTAACAACCCACTACTATACATTATAACCTAGCCTACTTTACATAATATAACATCTACATATCACTAACAACCCACTACTATACATTATAACCTAGTCTACTTTACATAATATAACATCTCTTACTTGTTGCAAATAAACTTTCTGAATGGATCAGTGATTTCCCCCTCAGATCATTCATGTCCATTTTATCACTTCTGTCTATATTCTCAGATACATTGAGAAAATAACAGATTGAAAGACAATAAATAGCCTGCTGTTAGTGAATACAAATAATTGTGAGACATGGCCTTGTGTTGCTGCACTGTCTATAACTACCTTAACAAACAGTGACTTATTATTATTGACAGTTACCATGGAGATGAAATGTCACAACTACATGTTCATGTGATGCATTAAATCACCTGACTGTTTCGATATGTCTGTTAGTTAAATGTTTTTTTTCTCAAAGAGATAATGAATACATGAGAACAAGAATTAGTTGTCAACATGCTGGATCTCTGTTTAGTTGTCACTGTGTTAACCACAATCAACATGCTGGATCTCTGTTTAGGGGTCAGTGCTCTAAAATGAGTCTCTCTGGGGAGAGAGAGGAGGGGGGCCCTGCCTCTAAAATGAGTCTCTCTGAGGGACATGACACCAAAGCTAAGAGGTAAGATGATAATTTTATGCTATTTATTTTGGAAATAAACTTTATCTTAAGATGAATGCACAAACTGTAAATCGTTCTGGATAAGAGCATCTGCTAAATCAGGGGTTCTCAATCCGGGGTCTGTGGAGGTACTGCAGGGGTTCTCAATCCGGGGTCTGTGGAGGTACTGCAGGGGTTCTCAATCCGGGGTCTGTGGAGGTACTGCAGGGGTTCTCAATCCGGGGTCTGTGGAGGTACTGCAGGGGTTCTCAATCCGGGGTCTGTGGAGGTACTGCAGGGGTTCTCAATCCGGGGTCTGTGGAGGTACTGCAGGGGTTCTCAATCCGGGGTCTGTGGAGGTACTGCAGGGGTTCTCAATCCGGGGTCTGTGGAGGTACTGCAGGGGTTCTCAATCCGGGGTCTGTGGAGGTACTGCAGGGGTTCTCAATCCGGGGTCTGTGGAGGTACTGCAGGGGTTCCGCGCCATCCTGACTACTCGTTGCAATGTAAGACATTTGATAGAATTTTCACATGACACGACCACTTTGCCTACTCTTAATTATTGCCTAATATAATGGAATGCATATTTTTTTAACCAATTCTGATCGTTGTTACAAGCAGAATTTTGACAATATCACCGTTATATCAACACACTCTTCACACCCGTTTAACAACTCTAATAGCTTTGGCATAGTAGCATCAAGTCCCTTGCCAAGAATGTTGCCTACAACGTTGCATACAATGTTCATTTTCATCAAACACATATTACGCCCCAGATACCTTCAATTGCACAATTTATAGCCACGCACAATTTAGGATTATTTTTTAACAACGTGATGTTGCGCTCCAAAGGGATAACTTGAAATAACATGATGTAGATAATTAAAAAATCAAAAGAAAAACGTGTTTAGAAAATAAGGTTCCTTATAGAACCAAAAAGGCTTCTATCACTTCCTTAATATATGGAATCACTAAAAGTTAAATATATTTTTGGGTTCAGTGAAGAAGAACCTCTAGAGTTCTGATCAACGAAAGGTGAATGTGTTGAGGATGTGAACTCAGCAGCCCTCCAGTGGTCAGATCAATTCCTCACGTTTTTCCAGCGCCCGGCCAGGGATTTGAACCTGCCACCTTTCAGCCACAGGTCCAACTCCTGCCACAGCTACAACTCCTTAGCCGCTCGGCGAAAACCTGAGTTCATCTTCAGAAATAAACATGAGTTAATCTGCCAAAATGAAGACAAAATGCTTGAGACATACATGGTATCACTTGTGATACATAATTATTATACATAAATCATTGTCAAAAGCACAAGACCTACTGTTGCATGTAGGTCTATATTATTTATGGATTGATCATATCGAAATATCAAAACATTATTTTTAACTACTCCAAAGCAATTACATGTGGCGCAGGAACCACTGACTCACTGCATTATTCTATAGTATTATCAAGACACCTGCTGTTAACTCTTAACTACTTAGGACAGCTCACGAGGTGTCCTGAATATCTGCTGACTAGGTGGGACTAGAGACTTCATGCATAGCTTTAATTTATACCCATGAGTGTAAAATGTCTTTATTCTCAGCACTTATACGACCAATTTTCTACTCTGAGACACTTTGGCGATATGGGCCCAGATCTCAAAACATTGTTATAAAAAAACGTAGAATGTTTGTTTAACATAATAATAAAAAATTCATATTACTAATGTAACCCACTGTAAAGACTGGGTTTAGTTGATTGTGTTGCACTGCTCATGTCCGCGTTCTGGAACTGTCCGCGTCCCCGTACAGAACTGTCCGCGTCCACGTACAGAACTGTCCGCGTCCACGTACGGTGTGGCGCCAAGCATATTGTCCGGTTACGCGCAGAGTGGGCTGAGGTGATCTTGGGGAATAACGACGGAGTGTTGAGACACCGAAGTTTATTGTTCAATTTGCTTTTTTCTTTACGGTCAGGGACAGTATGAGTGTAGCCAGATCCTTTTCACTCTCTATCCTTGTTTCAATTTGTGGTTCACCGGATTCATCATCGAGACGAGGGACAGACAAACAACCTGCTAGCTAGTCAGTACAGTTAGGTATACTAGCTAGCTAGCTCCTCTACCAGCAGCATCCTAGTTAACTTAACTAACAATACATACTTCTCTCGTTGACGGATGCTGGCTACCTCTGTCCGGTTCTCCTCTCTTCACTAGATGGACTGTAACTTTAGTGTTTAACCCCTCTGTGTCCAAGGACCAATCTTTTGAATATTATTTTCAGGGCGCCTCAATAGCAGGTATTGAACACCGGGTAAATAATCACTAGTCAGAGCCTCAACCTCAGTATACATTCATTATAAAAAACATCTTAATATCTGATATTGCGAGTAAACAACCTCGGAATAGAAAAGACAAGAGTGCGTCTTCCAGCCCACCAATAAATTACATAATTCAACCCTCCCGGTTAGTAAATTTACCTCAACATTCCCCCGGAGAAGGCAGAGTAACGACACCAGCCTTTTAGCGGGGCTGACTACAACGCTCGCGTCACTAAATTAATTTCGTTATTAAAAATGACACACTGCTCGCGCACGCCAACGAGCGTCTGGAAGTCAGTTCTATTTGTGACGCTGGTTTATAGAAGCAGGTACCCACGTGCCATCTCCTCATTGGTTTATAGAAGCAGGTACCCACGTGCCATCTCCTCATTGGTTTATAGAAGCAGGTACCCATGTGCCATCTCCTCATTGGTTTATAGAAGCAGGTACCCACGTGCCATCTCCTCATTGGTTTATAGAAGCAGGTACCCACGTTCCATCTCCTCATTGGTTTATAGAAGCAGGTACCCACGTGCCATCTCCTCATTTAGCAAAAAACATAAACATAACTTCTTTAAACAATAAAAGCTAATTTACGAACATTTCTGAAAATGGATATATAGCTTTTAGGAATGAAACTGTTCTTATGTTTCCCCATCTGAGCTCAGAGTAGATGAGAGATGTAATGTTTGTCTCTGTTGTGTTGAAGCCCAATCAAGAGGAAGAGACCAGCCTCCCCTGTACCCAGCTGTGTGTCCATGAAGAGTGACATGTCTATGTATCAACCTTTACACTTTAGAGAGGGAGACTTTTCTACTGAACAAAGGTAAGAAGAACTCATGGGTCATGGTCAGTGAGTTAAACAACACTGTCTCTAGTCATTTCTCCTCTCCCATTTCCCAATTTATTTTTGTTGTTTTCATAATCCATAGGCTAATCCTTATGTCCATTTTCAAAATCCTAAAACAATATTTAGCAAACACCATATTCCCTCCCTGTGTGTGTGTGTGTGTGTGTGTGTGTGTGTGTGTGTGTGTGTGTGTGTGTGTACTCCCTGGATGAGGAGATGTAATCTCTATCCTGATTGTCTAGTCACTTTTACACTTACCTACATGTGGATATTACCTCAATTACCTGGTACCCCTGCACATTGACTCAGTACTGGTACTCCTTATAGTCTCATTATTACCTCAACTACCTGGTACCCCTGCACATTGACTCAGTACTGGTACTCCTTATAGTCTCATTATTACCTCAACTACCTGGTACCCCTGCACATTGACTCAGTACTGGTACTCCTTATAGTCTCATTATTACCTCAACTACCTGGTACCCTGCACATTGACTCAGTACTGTTACTCCTTATAGTCTCATTATTACCTCAACTACCTGGTACCCTGCACATTGACTCAGTACTGGTTCTCCTTATAGTCTCATTGTTACCTCAACTACCTGGTACCCCTGCACATTGACTCAGTACTGGTACTCCTTATAGTCTCATTATTACCTCAACTACCTGGTACCCTGCACATTGACTCAGTACTGGTACTCCTTATAGTCTCATTATTACCTCAACTACCTGGTACCCTGCACATTGACTCAGTACTGGTACTCCTTATAGTCTCATTATTACCTCAACTACCTGGTACCCCTGCACATTGACTCAGTACTGGTTCTCCTTATAGTCTCATTATTACCTTAACTACCTGGTACCCCTGCACATTGACTCAGTACTGGTACTCCTTATAGCCTCATTATTACCTCAACTACCTGGTACCCCTGCACATTGACTCAGTACTGGTACTCCTTATAGCCTCATTATTACCTCAACTACCTGGTACCCCTGCACATTGACTCAGTACTGGTACTCCTTATAGTCTCATTATTACCTCAACTACCTGGTACCCTGCACATTGACTCAGTACTGGTACTCCTTATAGTCTCATTATTACCTCAACTACCTGGTACCCTGCACATTCACTCAGTACTGGTACTCCTTATAGTCTCATTATTACCTCAACTACCTGGTACCCCTGCACATTGACTCAGTACTGGTACTCCTTATAGTCTTATTATTACCTCAACTACCTGGTACCCTGCACATTGACTCAGTACTGGTTCTCCTTATAGCCTCATTATTACCACAACTACCTGGTACCCTGTACATTGACTCAGTACTGGTACTCCTTATAGTCTCATTATTACCTCAACTACCTGGTACCCCTGCACATTGACTCAGTACTGGTGTTCCTTATAGTCTCATTATTATGGTCGGTCACATTTGAGAGTGAGGCAAATATATAGCATTTTGCGAGAAAAAAAAACATGATTATTTGTCTCTCTGAAATGAAAACATCAAGTGATTTTTAAACAAATACATGTCTGTCATTGAACAACCCCATGCCATGATTAGATAGTGGAAAAACACACCAATCTCTTTCATAATTTCTTTAAACAATAAAAGCTAATTTATGAACGTTTCTGAAAATGGATATATAGCGTTTTAGAATGAATCTCTTGTTTCCCCATCTGAGCTCAGAGTAGAAGAGAGATGTAATGTTTGTCTCTGTTGTGTTGAAGCCCAATCAAGCAGGAGAGACCAGCCTCCCCTGTTCCCAGCTGTGTGTCCATGAAGAGTGACTGGTCTATGAGACATCCTATATCCTTTAGAGAGGGAGACTTTTCTACTGAACAAAGGTAAGAAGAACTCATGGGTCATGGTCAGTGAGTTAAACAACACTGTCTCTAGTCATTTCTCATCTCCCATTTTCCCATTTCTTTTTGTTGTTTTCATTATCCATAGGCTAATCATTTTGTCAATTTTCATAGTCCTAAAACAACATTAAACAAACACAACATTCCCTCCCTCCGTGTGTGTGTGTGTGTGTGTGTGTGTGTGTGTGTGTGTGTGTGTGTGTGTGTGTGTGTGTGTGTGTGTGTGTGTGTGTGTGTGTGTGTGTGTGTGTACTCCCTGGATGAGGAGATGTAATCTCATGTTTTGTCCACAGAAACCAACAGGAGAGATCAGAGTCAGAGATTCTCAGTGGTCAGTCTTCCCAGAGTCATCAAACAGACCTGGCCTCCATATTCAGTGTATGTGGTCCTGTTATGTACATTTGTTTTTGTTTACCTCAAGTAAAGTTGATATATCAATCATTAATTAATTAATGTGTTAATGAGAAACATTTATTCTCTTGCTTAACTCATTTACTTAATTTATTTCAGTTGCTTGAAGAGAAAATTATGACATTTGTGAAGAACGAGCTGAAGATGTTCAAGAGGATTCTTAGTCCAGAACTCCCAGAAGGCTTTGAGAGTCAGAAGCAGGATAAGGAAGTGATGGATGCTGAAGATGAGAAGCAGGAGAGCAGTGCCAGAGAGGGGGCTCTGAAGATCACACTGCACGTCCTGAGGAAAATGAACCAGAAGGAGCTTGCTGACACACTGGAGAAATGTAAGACCTGTCTGCCTCATGTTGAATGCTGTTTTATAACATTTAAAAGCTGTAGCTGTGTAACTCAATGATATTGTAGCAGCCTTAACACAACACCTAGTGACCTCATCAAGTAGCAGCAGGGATGTGTTGTGGTGATTCATTTAGAGAGAGAGAGACAACATTAATAATACCATCAATAATACCAATAATAATATAATCAGTCACACCAGTCTGTAATGCATTATGAAAATATTTACACATTTATACAGTCAGTTAAGAGGATAAATTATTATAAAGTAAAACTTTATAACAGTCCTACAATACTGTAGTCATTAAAACAGACGTAATATTAATATCCTCTGTGTTATTTCTAGATTCAGATGAGCTTGCTGTGATTTGCCAACGTGAACTCAAATCTAATCTGAAGAAGAAGTTTCAATGTGTTTTTGAGGGGATCGCTAAACAAGGAAACCCAACACTTCTCAATAAGATCTACACAGAGCTCTACATCACAGAGGGTGGAACAGGAGAGGTCAATAATGAACATGAGCTGAGACAGATTGAGACAACAACCAGGAAACAAACAAGACCAGAGACTGCAGTCAAATGTAACGACATCTTCAAACCCTTAACTGGACAAGACAAACTTATCAGAACTGTGCTGACAAAGGGAGTCGCTGGCATTGGAAAAACAGTCTCTGTGCAGAAGTTCATTCTGGACTGGGCTGAAGGAAAAGCAAATCAGGATGTCCAATTTGTATTTTCATTCCCTTTCCGGGAGCTGAATTTGATGAAAGAGGACAAACACACTTTCATTGAGCTTCTCAATCACTTCTCAATGGAAACCAAACAATCAGGAATCTCCATCTACAACAAGTACAAAGTTCTGTTCATCTTTGATGGTCTGGATGAGTGCCGACTGCCCCTAGACTTCCAGAATAACAAGATCTGTTGGGACGTCACAGAGTCAACCTCAGTGGATGTTCTGCTGACAAATCTCATCAAGGGAAATCTGCTTCCCTCTGCTCTCCTCTGGATAACTACCCGACCTGCAGCAGCCAATAAGATCCCTTCAGGGTGTGTTGACCAGGTGACAGAAGTACGAGGGTTCAATGACCCACAGAAGGAGGAGTACTTCAGGAAGAGATTCAGTGATGAGGACCTGGCCAGCAGAATCATCTCACACATAAAGACATCAAGGAGCCTCCACATCATGTGCCACATTCCAGTCTTCTGTTGGATTTCTGCAACAGTCCTTGAACACATGTTGAAACATAAGAGAGAAGAGATGCCCAAGACTCTGACTGAGATGTACACACACCTTGTGGTGTTTCATACCAAACAGAAGAATGAAAAGTATCTTGGGAAAGAAGAGACAGGTCCAGACTGGAATAAAGAGAGCATTCTGTCACTGGGAAAACTGGCTTTTCAACAGCTTGTGAAGGGCAATCTGATTTTCTATGAAGAAGACCTGAAAGAGGCTGGCATTGATGTCAGTGAAGCCTCAGTGTACTCAGGATTGTGCACACAGCTCTTTAAAGAGGAATGTGGGCTGTACCAGGACAAGGTGTACTGCTTTGTTCATCTGAGCATTCAGGAGTTTCTGGCTGCTGTATATGTGTTCCTCTCATTCATCAACAACAATGAGAATGTAATGAACAAACTGAAAACAAAAGACCAGCCTGAAGTTACTTTCTACAAGAGTGCTGTGTATAAAGCCTTACAAAGTGAGACGGGAAACCTGGACCTTTTCCTCCGCTTCCTTCTGGGCCTCTCACTGGAGTCCAATCAGAAGCATTTACGAGGTCTACTGACAAAGACAAGAAGCAGCTCACAGAGCCATGAAGAAACAGTCAAGTACATTAAGAAGAAGATCAGAAAGAATCCATCTCCAGAGAGGAGCATCAATCTGTTCCACTGTCTGAATGAACTGAATGACCATTCTCTAGTGGAGGAGATCCAAAGCTACCTGAGATCAGGAAGTCTCTCAGAACCCAACCTGTCACCTGCACAGTGTTCAGCTCTGGTCTTTGTGTTGCTGACTTCAGAAAAGGAGCTAGATGTGTTTGACCTGAAGAAATATTCCAGATCAGAGGAAGGTCTTCGGAGGCTGCTGCCAGTGGTCAAAGTCTCCAGAGCTGCTCTGTGAGTAAATAAAAAGACATATAAGATCTAAAAATCAGGAAGAAACATTCAGTTTAGAGAAAAATATGTATTATATATGTATATAATATTATATTGAATAACATACTGAATCAATGCGTTTATTTTCACATTAGTATAACAATATGACCATACAGTTCTAGGAGACGGAAGATTAATCTATATGTTGTCGTGTCTTTTGCTATGCCGGATTAAGTGTTATGACATGCTATTCTATAAAATAATTTCTCCATAATTAATATTACCTGATTGAACTAATCATGTAAATGTAATTAACTAGAGAGGAGGGGCACCACGAAATAATATTTATAGAGCTGTTATCTTCCGAATAAACTCTTAAAGACCTAGTAATATTTTACATCAACAGCAGTCAATATTAATCGTCATCTTATTCAGTCTCATCTGAAAGTTGTAAATTATTGGTTATCTTCACGAATCCTGGCTAACAAGTTGAATCAGCAATACAAATTGGGTTTAATTATTTATTTACTAAATACCTAACTAAATCACACAGAATTACATATACACGGAATAAATCATACCTTGATCACAAATTGCCGTCAAAAAGGAAAACGTCCCTAGCGGGCGGAACAGATATGACAGCTTGTTACACAAAAGAAAAGGGTCTGGGTTTGAGTGAAAGAGCGGGAAGACTTTGAGGAACAAAGGGCGAAGCTGTGCTATCGTAAATACAATATCTTATGCATTCTAAATTACCGGCCATTTGGAAAAGGAAAATGCAATAAATATTTACTCTGAGCTGCGCTTCGGTAGGTTGGTGGTAGATGGAAGGCCGTGTTGCCCAACCGGGTCCGTTGTCCTTTGAAGAATGTCTCTGGTGGTGCTGCTGAGTGGTAGACTGGATACTCTGTCTGTCCTAATTTACGTTTGCAGCTGCTGTTGCTAACAACGTCTAGGAGGTATCACTTCTATAGTGAATACGAGTTCAAAGTTCATACCAGTCGCTACCAAAGCTCATGCTGAGGTTGGTTTCGTTCGGTAGTGATTACCTGAACCATTCTGACATCGGATCGTCACCCTAATGTACCCGGAACAGGAAGTTATATTTTTGTCAATGGCTTATATAGTGGAGGGAGAGGGGTGTGTCTGAAAAGTTTATTACCCATGTCTCTTCACAGGGGCGGGCCACTGGTTGAGCAAACTTATGAAAACCCAAATCTCTCATTTGGAAGCTAAATTTACATTTAATCTCTTCACAAATAGTTTCATATTCAAACATTTGAATTAAACAATTCCATGTGAATCCGATACCTCTGATGTTTAGACTTTCCACTGTAGAGTTTATGTCATTCTATCATTGAAGAGAATGTCTCAGATGACAACCGAACTGACATAATATACCTTAAGTACCACCGCATATCTTCAGTTGGTCGGGTTACCAGAATATAGTTCATTTCCCCCCAACTTCTGATGTTCCCAGAATCTCTATGTCAACCAAAGGTTTTTTAAATGTAACCTCAGTAGGTTTGAGAAGGGAAAAGGGTCGGAACATGCATTGATGTTCACATTAGTATAACAAAATGACCGTACAGAAGACAGAAGATGAATCTATATGTTGTTTGGGAGAATTAACCAAATGCATCTGCCATTGTCCTTCTACACTACTGGTGTTAAATTAACAGTGTGTTTGTGAAATCATGATTATCTCTTTGTCAGGCTGTCAGGCTGTGGAGTCACAGAGGAAGTCTGTGCATCTCTGGTCTCAGCTCTGAGGTCAAACCCCTCACATCTGAGAGAGCTGGACCTGAGTAACAATGACCTGAATGATTCAGGAGTGAAGCTGCTCTCTGCTGGACTGGGGAATCCCCACTGTAAACTGGAGACTCTGAGGTCAGTATTCCTGTAGTTGGTCAACAAGTGATAACTGTTCATCAGATCCACATGTGTTTACCAGACACACATAGTCCACACCATATGTGTTTGGACAGTGAAGCTCACAGTTTAAATGTGGTGCTATTCTCCAGCATTTTGGATTTGAGATAGAATATTTCATATTAGGCAACAGTACAGAATGTCACCTTTTATTTGAGGTTAATGGTGAGAGGTTAGTATGTTTTGTTGTAGCCTCTGTTGTTGATAATGGTGAGAGGTTAGCATGTTTTGTTGTAATCTCTGTTATTGGTAATGGTGAGAGGTTAGCATGTTTTGTTGTAATCGCTGTTATTGGTAATGGTGAGAGGTTAGCATGTTTTGTTGTAGTTTCTGTTATTGGTAATGGTGAGAGGTTAGCATGTTTTGTTGTAGTCTCTGTTGTTGGAAATGGTGAGAGGTTACCATGTTTTGTTGTAGCCTCTGTTATTGGTAATGGTGAGAGGTTAGCATGTTTTGTTGTAGCCTCTGTTATTGGTAATGATGAGAGGTTAGCATGTTTTGTTGTAGTCTCTGTTATTGGTAATGGTGAGAGGTTAGCATGTTTTGTTGTAGCCTCTGTTATTGGTAATGGTGAGAGGTTAGCATGTTTTGTTGTAGTCTCGGTTATTGGTAATGGTGAGAGGTTAGCATGTTTTGTTTTAGCCTCTGTTATTAGTAATGGTGAGAGGTTAGCATGTTTTGTTGTTGCCTCTGTTATTGGTAATGGTGAGAGGTTAGCATGTTTTGTTGTATCCTCTGTTATTGGTAATGGTGAGAGGTTAGCGTGTTTTGTTGTATCCTCTGTTATTGGTAATGGTGAGAGGTTAGCATGTTTTGTTGTAGCCTCTGTTATTGGTAATGGTGAGAGGTTAGCATGTTTTGTTGTAGCCTCTGTTATTAGTAATGGTGAGAGGTTAGCATGTTTTGTTGTAGCCTCTGTTATTGGTAATGGTGAGAGGTTAGCATGTTTTGTTGTAGCCTCTGTTATTGGTAATGGTGAGAGGTTAGCATGTTTTGTTGTAGCCTCTGTTATTGGTAATGGTGAGAGGTTAGCATGTTTTGTTGTAGCCTCTGTTATTGGTAATGGTGAGAGGTTAGCGTGTTTTGTTGTATCCTCTGTTATTGGTAATGGTGAGAGGTTAGCATGTTTTGTTGTAGCCTCTGTTATTGGTAATGGTGAGAGGTTAGCATGTTTTGTTGTAGTCTCGGTTGTTGGTAATGGTGAGAGGTTAGCATGTTTTGTTTTAGCCTCTGTTATTAGTAATGGTGAGAGGTTAGCATGTTTTGTTGTTGCCTCTGTTATTGGTAATGGTGAGAGGTTAGCATGTTTTGTTGTATCCTCTGTTATTGGTAATGGTGAGAGGTTAGCGTGTTTTGTTGTATCCTCTGTTATTGGTAATGGTGAGAGGTTAGCATGTTTTGTTGTAGCCTCTGTTATTGGTAATGGTGAGAGGTTAGCATGTTTTGTTGTAGCCTCTGTTATTGGTAATGGTGAGAGGTTAGCATGTTTTGTTGTAGCCTCTGTTATTAGTAATGGTGAGAGGTTAGCATGTTTTGTTGTAGCCTCTGTTATTGGTAATGGTGAGAGGTTAGCATGTTTTGTTGTAGCCTCTGTTATTGGTAATGGTGAGAGGTTAGCATGTTTTGTTGTAGCCTCTGTTATTGGTAATGGTGAGAGGTTAGCATGTTTTGTTGTAGCCTCTGTTATTGGTAATGGTGAGAGGTTAGCGTGTTTTGTTGTATCCTCTGTTATTGGTAATGGTGAGAGGTTAGCATGTTTTGTTGTAGCCTCTGTTATTGGTAATGGTGAGAGGTTAGCATGTTTTGTTGTAGCCTCTGTTATTGGTAATGGTGAGAGGTTAGCATGTTTTGTTGTAGCCTCTGTTATTAGTAATGGTGAGAGGTTAGCATGTTTTGTTGTAGCCTCTGTTATTGGTAATGGTGAGAGGTTAGCATGTTTTGTTGTAGCCTCTGTTATTGGTAATGGTGAGAGGTTAGCATGTTTTGTTGTAGCCTCTGTTATTGGTAATGGTGAGAGGTTAGCATGTTTTGTTGTAGCCTCTGTTATTGGTAATGGTGAGAGGTTAGCATGTTTTGTTGTAGCTTCTGTGTCTTTCTCACTCATTGTGATTCATCATTTATTCATGATTTGTATTAATCATGTCATCATCAGGGTTAATTTAGTAGTGTTTAGAAACATGTTATCACAGACAGAAAAGGAAGCCAGTCATCATCCACCATTTTATTATTCTGCAAAACACAACCAAAACAAACTGCAAATGCAACCAACTAGTTTACAACAAATACTAAACTTTTAACTACTTTAATACACTATGAGTAAATTGGTCATACTATTTATGACTTCTTCAAATAGGGGGACTAGATACATAAAGTGCTTTACATTTTCTAAATGGTGAAACAGATATGTATGAAAATACCCTCAAATAAAAGGTGACATTATATACTGTCACCTCATATGAAACATTTGATCTGAAATCCAAAATGTTGGAGTATAGAGCCACATTTAAAATGTTAGCTTCACTGTCAAAATAGATATGGTGTGGACTGTTTACTCAATACAATCTAAATCTGATACCTCACTGTCTGTCTTTTGACTGATACTGCTTTTTAAACTGGTCTGGTCAGTCTACTCAAATATCCGTACAATACATTTTTCTCTCTACAAGCAACACTTTGATAATTTGTCATTTCAAATAATGAAACATCCATTTATGAGTAGATATGGCAGGTTTCAGGACACTGATGTATCTGAAAATGTTACAACGTTATACTGCCACTATTTTCACCACCAAAGAATAGCAGTGTGAATTTAAAATGATTTGACTCTTTGCAGGCTGTCAGGCTGTGGAGTCACAGAGAAAGGCTGTGCTTCTCTGGTCTCAGCTCTGAGGTCAAACCCCTCACACCTGAGAGAGCTGGATCTGAGTAACAATGACCTGAAGGATTCAGGAGTGAAGCTGCTCTCTGCTGGACTGGGGAATCCCCACTGTAAACTGGAGACTCTGAGGTCAGTATTCCTGTAGTTGGTCAACAAGTGATAACTGTTCACCAGATCCACATGTGTTTACCAGACACACATAGTCCACACCATATGTGTTTGGACAGTGAAGCTTACAGGTTTACATTTGGTGCTATGCTCCAGCATTTTGGATTTGAGATAGAATGTTTCATATTAGGTGACAGTACAGAATGTCACCTTTTATTTGAGGGAATTCAATCATATATTTTACCGTTTAGATATGAATAGGGAATAATGATGAATAACAAAGTTATAGAGGCACAAATATCAGTATAGATGCTAATCTCCCCTGTTATTGGTAATGGTGAGAGGTTAGCATGTTTTGTTGTAGCCTCTGTTATTGGTAATGGTGAGAGGTTAGCATGTTTTGTTGTAGCCTCTGTTATTAGTAATGGTGAGAGGTTAGCATGTTTTGTTGTAGCCTCTGTTATTAGTAATGGTGAGAGGTTAGCATGTTTTGTTGTAGCCTCTGTTATTGGTAATGGTGAGAGGTTAGCGTGTTTTGTTGTATCCTCTGTTATTGGTAATGGTGAGAGGTTAGCGTGTTTTGTTGTAGCCTCTGTTATTGGTAATGGTGAGAGGTTAGCATGTTTTGTTGTAGCCTCTGTTATTGGTAATGGTGAGAGGTTAGCATTTTTTGTTGTAGCCTCTCTTATTGGTAATGGTGAGAGGTTAGCATGTTTTGTTGTAGCCTCTGTTATTGGTAATGGTGAGAGGTTAGCATGTTTTGTTTTAGCCTCTGTTATTAGTAATGGTGAGAGGTTAGCATGTTTTGTTGTTGCCTCTGTTATTGGTAATGGTGAGAGGTTAGCATGTTTTGTTGTAGCCTCTGTTATTGGTAATGGTGAGAGGTTAGCATGTTTTGTTGTAGCCTCTCTTATTGGTAATGGTGAGAGGTTAGCATGTTTTGTTGTAGCCTCTGTTATTGGTAATGGTGAGAGGTTAGCATGTTTTGTTGTAGCCTCTGTTATTGGTAATGGTGAGAGGTTAGCGTGTTTTGTTGTATCCTCTGTTATTGGTAATGGTGAGAGGTTAGCGTGTTTTGTTGTAGCCTCTGTTATTGGTAATGGTGAGAGGTTAGCATGTTTTGTTGTAGCCTCTGTTATTGGTAATGGTGAGAGGTTAGCATGTTTTGTTGTAGCCTCTCTTATTGGTAATGGTGAGAGGTTAGCATGTTTTGTTGTAGTTTCTGTTATTGGTAATGGTGAGAGGTTAGCATGTTTTGTTGTAGTCTCTGTTATTGGTAATGGTGAGAGGTTAGCATGTTTTGTTGTAGTCTCTGTTATTGGTAATGGTGAGAGGTTAGCATGTTTTGTTGTAGCCTCTGTTATTGGTAATGGTGAGAGGTTAGCATGTTTTGTTGTAGTCTCTGTTATTGGTCATGGTGAGAGGTTAGCATGTTTTGTTATAGTCTCTGTTATTAGTAATGGTGAGAGGTTAGCATGTTTTTTTGTTGCCTCTGTTATTGGTAATGGTGAGAGGTTAGTATGTTTTGTTGTATCCTCTGTTATTGGTAATGGTGAGAGGTTAGCATGTTTTGTTGTAGACTCAGTTATTGGTAATGGTGAGAGGTTAGTATGTTTTGTTGTAGCCTCTGTTATTGGTAATGGTGAGAGGTTAGCATGTTTTGTTGTATCCTCTGTTATTGGTAATGGTGAGAGGTTAGTATGTTTTGTTGTATTCTCTGTTATTGGTAATGGTGAGAGGTTAGCGTGTTTTGTTGTATCCTCTGTTATTGGTAATGGTGAGAGGTTAGCATGTTTTGTTGTAGCCTCTCTTAATGGTAATGGTGAGAGGTTAGCATGTTTTGTTGTAGCCTCTGTTATTGGTAATGGTGAGAGGTTAGCATCTTTTGTTGTAGCCTCTGTTATTGGTAATGGTGAGAGGTTAGCATGTTTTGTTGTAGCCTCTGTTGTTGGTAATGGTGAGAGGTTAGCATGTTTTGTTGTAGCTTCAGTGTCTTTCTCACTCATTGTGATTCATCATTTATTCATGATTTGTATTAATCAAGTCATCATCAGGGTTAATTTAGTAGTGTTTAGAAACATGTTATCTACTCACAGACAGAAAATGAAGCCAGTCTTCATCCACCATTTTATTATTCTGCAAAACACAACCAAAACAAACTGCAAATGCAACCAACGAGTTTACGACCAAATACTAAACTTTTAACTACTTTAATACACTATGAGTAAATTGGTCATACTATTTATGACTTCTTCAAATAGGGGGACTAGATACATAAAGTGCTTTACATTTTCTAAATGGTGAAACAGATATGTATGAAAATACCCTCAAATAAAAGGTGACATTATATACTGTCACCTCATATGAAACATTTGATCTGAAATCCAAAATGTTGGAGTTTAGAGCCACATTTAAAATGTTAGCTTCACTGTCAAAATAGATATGGTGTGGACTGTATACTCAATACAATCTAAATCTGATACCTCACTGTCATTATAGATATGGTGTGGACTGTATACTCAATACAATCTAAATCTGATACCTCACTGTCATTATAGATATGGTGTGGACTGTATACTCAATACAATCTAAATCTGATACCTCACTGTCTGTCTTTTGACTGATACTGCTTTTTAAACTGGTCTGGTCAGTCTACTCAAATATCCTTACAATACATTTTTCTCTCTAAAAGCAACACTTTGATAATTTGTCATTTCAAATAATGAAACATTCATTGATGAATAGATATGGCAGGTTTCAGGACACTGATGTATCTGAAAATGTTACAACGTTACACTGCCACTATTTTCACCACCAAAGAATAGCTGTGTGATTTTAATATGATTTGAATCTTTGCAGGCTGTCAGGCTGTCTAGTCACAGAGGAAGGCTGTGCTTCTCTGGTCTCAGCTCTGAGGTCAAACCCCTCACACCTGAGAGAGCTGGATCTGAGCTACAATCACCCAGGAGACTCAGGAGTCAGACTGCTCTCTGCTGGACTGGAGGATCCACACTGCAGACTGGAGAAACTCAAGTATGTAGAGGGTTTATGTCAATGTTCATATCAGACATGTTTGACTTATCAGGCCAGTTAAGACAAACATTCTTACCACCACTTGGACAAAGTTATATGCTGACTGTGTGTGAGTCCAGTGTGTGTGTGTGTGAGTCCAGTGTGTGTGTGTGTGTGTGTGTCCAGTGTGTGCTGTGTGTGTGTGAAACACACACTGGACTCACACTCACAGACTCACACTGGACACATACACACACACACACACACACACACACACACACACACTGGACTCACACACACACACACACTGGACACACACACACACTTGACACACACACACACACACACACACACACACTGAACACACACACACACACACACACTGAACACTCACACACACACACAGACAAACATTCTTACCAACACTTGACCGTGTATGTGTATGTGTGTCCAATGTGTGTATGTGTGTGTGTCCGGTGTGTCAAGTGTGTGTGTCCCCGGTGTTTCAAGTATGTGTGTGTGTCCAGTGTGTGTGATTGTGTGTGTGTGTGTGTGTGTGTGTGTGTGTGTGTGTTCAGGTGTATCCCTCAATGACTGTCTGTTCTTCTGCTTACCGCTACAGTGTGGAACATTGTGGAGAGAACAGAATGAAACCTGGGCTTAGAAAATGTGAGTGTTGACTGCTGTGAAGAATATGACTAAGAATAAGTCTTAATTCAAGTTAAGTCAAAGTCAAAGACCACCATCATTACTTACTTGGTCATATTAAATATCAGCTGTAGTTCTACAGAAGCAGAAATCAGGGACACCAACGTTTACAAAGAGTTGCTTTGACAATGTGTGTGTGTGTGTGTGTGTGTGTGTGTGTGTGTGTGTGTGTGTGTGTGTGTGTGTGTGTGTGTGTGTGTGTGTGTGTGTGTGTGTGTGTGTGTGTGTGTGTGTGTGTGTGTGTGTGTGTGTGTAATTAATGGGAATAAGTGTGTTTTATATTACCATACAGTACAACATATGATCATTCAACAAGTCTCAAGTTACCTTAACTTCTCCTTTTGATACCTAGAAACATCTACATTAAATGAATTAGTGAAAAGTGAGTTAACATTCTAATGTGAATGATGATGATTTCTAATATTGTGTCTGGTTTCATCCATCAGATGTCTGTGATCTCACACTGGACCCAAACACAGTAAACAGACGCCTCTCTCTGTCTGAGGAGAACAGAAAGGTGACATGTAGGACAGAGAAGCAGCCGTATCCTGATCACCCAGAGAGATTTGAGGACTGTGGACAGGTGCTGTGTAGAGAGGGTCTGACTGGGCGCTGTTACTGGGAGGCAGAGTGGAGTGGGGGAGGGGCTGTTATAGGAGTGACATATAAAGGAATCAACAGGAGAGGATGGGGTGAGGACTGTTGTCTTGGATACAATGACAAGTCCTGGAGTCTGTTCTGCTCTGACAACAGATACATTGCCTGGCACAATAATAATTCCACTACCATAGACGTCCCCTCCTCCAGCTTCCACAGAGTAGGAGTGTATCTGGACTGGCCAGCCGGCACTCTGTCCTTCTATAGAGCCTCCTCTGACACACTGACCCACCTGATCACATTCACCTCCACATTCACTGAGCCCCTCTATCCAGGGTTTAGGGTTTATGAAGACTCCTCAGTGTCCCTGAAATAATAACCTGACACACACACACACTCTGGACAGACACACACACACTGGACAGATACACACACACACACTGGACAGATACACACACACACACTGGACACACACACACACTCTGGACAGACACACACACACTGGACAGATACACACACACACACTGGACACACACAAACACACACACTGGACACACACTGGACACACACACACACACTGGACACACACACACACACTGGACACACACACACACACACTGGACACACACACACACACACTGGACACACACACACACACTGGACACACACACACACACTGGACACATACATACACACACACACACACTGGACACACACTGGACAGACACACACACTGGACACATACACACACACACACACACTGGACACATACACACACACACACACACACTGGACACACACACACACACACACACTGGACAGATACACACACACACACTGGACACACACACACACACACACTGGACACACATACACTGGACACACACACACACACACACACTGGGGACACACACACACACACACTGGACACACACACACACGCACACTGGACACACACACACACACACTGGACAAACACACACACTGGACACACACACACACTGGACACACACACACACACTGGACACACACAAACACACACACTGGACACACACACACACACACACACTGGACACACACTGGACAAACACACACACACTGGACACACACACACACACACACACACTGGACACATACACAAACACACACACTGGACACACACACATACACTGGACAGATACACACACACACACTGGACACACACAAACACACACACTGGACACACACTGGACAAACACACACACACTGGACACACACACACACACTGGACACACACACACACACACACTGGACACACACACACACACACTGGACACACACACACACTGGACACACACACACACACACACTGGACACATACACACACACACACACACTGGACACACACAGGACAGACACACACACTGGACACATACACACACACACACACACTGGACACACACACACACACACACTGGACAGATACACACACACACACTGGACACACACACACACACTGGACACACACACACACACTGGACACATACACACACACACACACACTGGACACACACAGGACAGACACACACACTGGACACATACACACACACACACACACTGGACACACACACACACACACACACTGGACACAGACACACACACACACACACTGGACAAACACACACACACTGGACACACACACACACACACTGGACAGACACACTCACACTGGACACACACACACACACACACTGGACACACACACTCACACTGGACACACACACACACTGGACACACACACACACACACACTGGACACACACTGGACAAACACACACACACTGGACACACACACACACACTGGACACACACACACACACACTGGACACACACACACACACACTGGACACACACACACACACTGGACACACACACACACACTGGACACATACATACACACACACACACACTGGACACACACTGGACAGACACACACACTGGACACATACACACACACACACACACTGGACAGATACACACACACACACTGGACACACACAAACACACACACTGGACACACACACACACTGGACACACACACACACACACACACTGGACACACACACACACACACACTGGACACACACACACACACTGGACACACACACACACACACTGGACAAACACACACACTCTGGACAGACACACACACACTGGACAGATACACACACACACACTGGACACACACAAACACACACACTGGACACACACTGGACAAACACACACACACTGGACACACACACACACACACACTGGACACACACACACACACTGGACACATACACAAACACACACACTGGACACACACACATACACTGGACAGATACACACACACACACTGGACACACACACACTGGACACACACTGGACAAACACACACACACTGGACACACACACACACACTGGACACACACACACACACACTGGACACACACACACACACACTGGACACACACACACACACTGGACACACACACACACACACTGGACACATACACACACACACACACACTGGACACACACACACACACACACACTGGACAGATACACACACACACACACACACTGGACACACACACACACATACACTGGACACACACTGGACAGACACACACACTGGGCACATACACACACACACACACACACTGGACACACACACATATTGGACAGACACACAGACACTGGACAGACACACACACACACACTGGACACACACACACACACTGGACAGACACACACACACTGGACACACACACACACACTGGACAGATACACACACACACACTGGACACACACAAACACACACACTGGACAAACGGACACACACACACACACACACACACTGGACACACACACACACACTGGACACACACACACACACACACACACACTGGACACACACACACACACTGGACACACACACACACACACACACACACACTGGACACACACACACATTGGACAGACACACACACACTGGACACACACACACACACTGGACACACACACACACACTGGACAGATACACACACACACACACTGGACAGACACACACACACTGGACACACACACACACACTGGACACATACACACACACACACACACACACTGGACACACACACACATTGGACAGACACACACACACTGGACACACACACACACACACTGGACACACACACACACACTGGACAGATACACACACACACACTGGACAGACACACACACACTGGACACACACACACACACACTGGACACACACACACACACTGGACAGATACACACACACACACTGGACACACACAAACACACACACTGAACACACACTGGACAAACGGACACACACACACACACACTGGACACACACACACACACTGGACACATACACACACACACACACTGGACACATACACACACACACACACACTGGACACACACTGGACAGACACACACACTGGACACATACACACACACACACACACACACACTGGACACACACACACACACACACACACTGGACAGATACACACACACACACTGGACACACACACACACACACACACTGGACACACACACACATTGGACACACACTGGACAGACACACACACTGGGCACATACACACACACACACACACACACACACTGGACACACACACACACACTGGACAGACACACACACACTGGACACACACACACACACACACACACTGGACAGATACACACACACACACTGGACAGATACACACACACACACTGGACACACACACACACACACACACACTGGACAGATACATACACACACACACACACACACACTGGACACACACACACACACACACACACTGGACACATACACACACACACACAAACACTGGACACATACACACACACACACACACACACTGGACACACACACACACACACAGACACACTGGACACACACACTGTACACACTGGACACACACACACTGGACACACACACACAGAGACTGGACACACACACACAAACACTGGACACACACACACTGGACAGACACACACACACTGGACACACACTGGACACACACTGGACAGACACACACACACTGGACACACACACACACACACACTGGACACACACACACACACACACACACACACTGGACAGATACACACACACACACTGGACACACACACACACACTGGACAGACACACACACACTGGACACACACACACACACACTGGACAGATACACACACACACACACTGGACAGATACACACACACACACTGGACACACACACACACACACACACACTGGACACACACACACACACAAACACTGGACACATACACACACACACACACAAACACTGGACACATACACACACACACACACACACTGGACACACACACACACACACAGACACACTGGACACACACACTGTACACACTGGACACACACACACTGGACACACACACACAGAGACTGGACACACACACACAAACACTGGACACACACACACTGGACAGACACACACACTCTGGACACACACACACATTGGACACACACTGGACAAACACACTCACACTGGACACACACACACACACACACACTGGACAGATACACACACACACACTGGACAGACACACACACACTGGACACACACACACACACTGGACAGACACAAACACACACTGGACACACACTGGACAAACGGACACACACACACACACACACACTGGACACACACACACACACACTGGACACACACTGGACAAACGGACACACACACACACACACACACTGGACACACACTGGACAGACACACACACTGGACACATACACACACACACACACACACTGGACACACACACACACACTGGACAGATACACACACACACACTGGACACACACACACATACACTGGACACACACTGGACAGACACACACACTGGGCACATACACACACACACACACACACACGCTGGACACACACACACACACTGGACAGACACACACACACTGGACACACACACACACACACTGGACACACACACACACACACTGGACACACACACACACACTGGACAGATACACACACACACACTGGACACACACAGGACACACACACACACACTGGACACACACACACACACTGGACACACACACACACACACTGGACACACACACACACACACTGGACACACACACACACACTGGACACACACACACACACACTGGACACACACACACACACACACACTGGACACACACACACACACACACACTGGACAGATACACACACACACACACACACTGGACACACACACACACATACACTGGACACACACTGGACAGACACACACACTGGGCACATACACACACACACACACACACTGGACACACACACATATTGGACAGACACACAGACACTGGACAGACACACACACACACACTGGACACACACACACACACTGGACAGACACACACACACACTGGACACACACACACACACTGGACAGATACACACACACACACTGGACACACACAAACACACACACTGGACAAACGGACACACACACACACACACACACACACTGGACACACACACACACACTGGACACACACACACACACACTGGACACATACACACACACACACACACTGGACACACACACACACACACACACTGGACAGATACACACACACACACACACTGGACACACACACACACATACACTGGACACACACTGGACAGACACACACACTGGGCACATACACACACACACACACACACTGGACACACACACATATTGGACAGACACACAGACACTGGACAGACACACACACACACACTGGACACACACACACACACTGGACAGACACACACCCACTGGACACACACACACACACTGGACAGATACACACACACACACTGGACACACACAAACACACACACTGGACAAACGGACACACACACACACACACACACACACTGGACACACACACACACACTGGACACACACACACACACACACACACACTGGACACACACACACACACTGGACACATACACACACACACACACACACACTGGACACACACACACATTGGACAGACACACACACACTGGACACACACACACACACTGGACACACACACACACACTGGACAGATACACACACACACACACTGGACAGACACACACACACTGGACACACACACACACACTGGACACATACACACACACACACACACACACTGGACACACACACACACTGGACAGACACACACACACTGGACACACACACACACACTGGACACACACACACACACTGGACAGATACACACACACACACTGGACAGACACACACACACTGGACACACACACACACACACTGGACACACACACACACACTGGACACATACACACACACACACTGGACACACACAAACACACACACTGAACACACACTGGACAAACGGACACACACACACACACACTGGACACACACACACACACTGGACACATACACACACACACACACTGGACACATACACACACACACACACACTGGACACACACTGGACAGACACACACACTGGACACATACACACACACACACACACACACACTGGACACACACACACACACACACACACTGGACAGATACACACACACACACTGGACACACACACACACACACACACTGGACACACACACACACACTGGACAGACACACACACTGGGCACATACACACACACACACACACACACACACTGGACACACACACACACACTGGACAGACACACACACACTGGACACACACACACACACACACACACTGGACAGATACACACACACACACTGGACAGATACACACACACACACTGGACACACACACACACACACACACACTGGACAGATACATACACACACACACACACACACACTGGACACACACACACACACACACACACTGGACACATACACACACACACACAAACACTGGACACATACACACACACACACACACACACTGGACACACACACACACACACAGACACACTGGACACACACACTGTACACACTGGACACACACACACTGGACACACACACACACAGACTGGACACACACACACAAACACTGGACACACACACACTGGACACACTGACACACACACTCTGGACACACACACACTGGACACACACTGGACACACACACACACTGGACACACACACACACACACACTGGACAGATACACACACACTGGACACACACACACACACTGGACAGATACACACACACACACTGGACACACACACACACACTGGACAGACACACACACACTGGACACACACACACACACACTGGACAGATACACACACACACACACTGGACAGATACACACACACACACTGGACACACACACACACACACACACACTGGACACACACACACACACACAAACACACAGGACACATACACACACACACACAAACACTGGACACATACACACACACACACACACACTGGACACACACACACACACACAGACACACTGGACACACACACTGTACACACTGGACACACACACACTGGACACACACACACAGAGACTGGACACACACACACAAACACTGGACACACACACACTGGACAGACACACACACTCTGGACACACACACACATTGGACACACACTGGACAAACACACACACACTGGACACACACACACACACACACACTGGACAGATACACACACACACACTGGACAGACACACACACACTGGACACACACACACACACTGGACAAACACACACACTCACACTGGACACACACACGCACACACACACACACACACACACACTGGACACACTCACACACACACTGGACACACACTGGACAAACGGACACACACACACACACACACACTGGACACACACTGGACAGACACACACACTGGACACATACACACACACACACACACACTGGACACACACACACACACTGGACAGATACACACACACACACTGGACACACACACACATACACTGGACACACACTGGACAGACACACACACTGGGCACATACACACACACACACACACACGCTGGACACACACACACACACTGGACAGACACACACACACTGGACACACACACACACACACTGGACACACACACACACACACTGGACACACACACACACACTGGACAGATACACACACACACACTGGACACACACACACACACACACACACACACTGGACACATACACACACACACACACTGGACACACACACACACACACTGGACACACACACACACACACTGGACACATACACACACACACACACTGGACACACACACACACACACTGTACACACACACACACTGGACACATACACACACACACTGGACACATACACACACACACACTGGACACACACACACACACTGGACACACACACACACACACACTGGACACACACACACACACTGGACACACACACACACACTGGACACACACACACACACTGGACACACACACACACACACTGGACACACACACACACACACAGACACACTGGACACACACACAGACACACTGGACACACACACACACACACAAACACTGGACACATACACACACACACACACACACACTGGACACACACACACACACTGGACACACACACACACACACACACAGACACACTGGACACACACACAGAGACTGGACACACACACACACACACACTGGACACACACACACACACACTCACACACACACTCACACTGGACACACACACTCACACACACACACTCACACTGGACACACACACACACACACACACTCACACTGGACACACACACACACACACACTCACACTGGACACACTGGACACACACACACACATACTGGACACACACACACACTGGACACACACACACTGGACACACACACACACACACACACTCACACTGGACGCACACACTCACACACTGGACACACACACACACACACTGGACACAGACACACTGGACACACACACACACTGGACAGATACACACACACTGGACACACACACACACAGACATACTGGACACACACA
>NW_024058149.1:0-65954 GCF_016432855.1 Salvelinus namaycush
TACCCCTATGGAGAATGTAGCTGTTTTATCTGTATTATTGACCCTATGGAGAATGTAGCTGTTTATCTGTATTATTGACCCCTATGGAGAATGTAGCTGTTTATCTGTATTATTGACCTCTATGGAGAATGTAGCTGTTTATCTGTATTATTGACCCCTATGGAGAATGTAGCTGTTTATCTGTATTATTGACCCCTATGGAGAATGTATCTGTTTATCTGTATTATTGACCCCTATGGAGAATGTAGCTGTTTATCTGTATTATTGACCCCTATGGAGAATGTAGCTGTTTATCTGTATTATTGACCTCTATGGAGAATGTAGCTGTTTATCTGTATTATTGACCCCTATGGAGAATGTAGCTGTTTATCTGTATTATTGACCCCTATGGAGAATGTAGCTGTTTATCTGTATTATTGACCCCTATGGAGAATGTAGCTGTTTATCTGTATTATTGACCCCTATGGAGAATGTAGCTGTTTATCTGTATTATTGACCCCTATGGAGAATGTAGCTGTTTATCTGTATTATTGACCCCTATGGAGAATGTAGCTGTTTATCTGTATTATTGACCTCTATGGAGAATGTAGCTGTTTATCTGTATTATTGACCTCTATGGAGAATGTAGCTGTTTATCTGTATTATTGACCCCTATGGAGAATGTAGCTGTTTATCTGTATTATTGACCCCTATGGAGAATGTATCTGTTTATCTGTATTATTGACCTCTATGGAGAATGTATCTGTTTATCTGTATTATTGACCCCTATGGAGAATGTAGCTGTTTATCTGTATTATTGACCTCTATGGAGAATGTATCTGTTTATCTGTATTATTGACCCCTATGGAGAATGTATCTGTTTATCTGTATTATTGACCCCTATGGAGAATGTAGCTGTTTATCTGTATTATTGACCTCTATGGAGAATGTATCTGTTTATCTGTATTATTGACCCCTATGGAGAATGTAGCTGTTTATCTGTATTATTGACCCCTATGGAGAATGTAGCTGTTTATCTGTATTATTGACCTCTATGGAGAATGTATCTGTTTATCTGTATTATTGACCCCTATGGAGAATGTATCTGTTTATCTGTATTATTGACCCCTATGGAGAATGTAGCTGTTTATCTGTATTATTGACCTCTATGGAGAATGTAGCTGTTTATCTGTATTATTGACCCCTATGGAGAATGTAGCTGTTTATCTGTATTATTGACCCCTATGGAGAATGTAGCTGTTTATCTGTATTATTGACCCCTATGGAGAATGTAGCTGTTTATCTGTATTATTGACCCCTATGGAGAATGTAGCTGTTTATCTGTATTATTGACCTCTATGGAGAATGTAGCTGTTTATCTGTATTATTGACCCCTATGGAGAATGTAGCTGTTTATCTGTATTATTGACCTCTATGGAGAATGTAGCTGTTTATCTGTATTATTGACCCCTATGGAGAATGTAGCTGTTTATCTGTATTATTGACCCCTATGGAGAATGTAGCTGTTTATCTGTATTATTGACCTCTATGGAGAATGTAGCTGTTTATCTGTATTATTGACCCCTATGGAGAATGTAGCTGTTTATCTGTATTATTGACCCCTATGGAGAATGTAGCTGTTTATCTGTATTATTGACCCTATGGAGAATGTAGCTGTTTATCTGTATTATTGACCCCTATGGAGAATGTAGCTGTTTATCTGTATTATTGACCTCTATGGAGAATGTAGCTGTTTATCTGTATTATTGACCTCTATGGAGAATGTAGCTGTTTATCTGTATTATTGACCCCTATGGAGAATGTAGCTGTTTATCTGTATTATTGACCTCTATGGAGAATGTAGCTGTTTATCTGTATTATTGACCCCTATGGAGAATGTAGCTGTTTATCTGTATTATTGACCCCTATGGAGAATGTAGCTGTTTATCTGTATTATTGACCCCTATGGAGAATGTAGCTGTTTATCTGTATTATTGACCCCTATGGAGAATGTAGCTGTTTATCTGTATTATTGACCCCTATGGAGAATGTAGCTGTTTATCTGTATTATTGACCCCTATGGAGAATGTAGCTGTTTATCTGTATTATTGACCCCTATGGAGAATGTAGCTGTTTATCTGTATTATTGACCCCTATGGAGAATGTAGCTGTTTATCTGTATTATTGACCCCTATGGAGAATGTAGCTGTTTATCTGTATTATTGACCCCTATGGAGAATGTAGCTGTTTATCTGTATTATTGACCCCTATGGAGAATGTAGCTGTTTATCTGTATTATTGACCCCTATGGAGAATGTAGCTGTTTATCTGTATTATTGACCCCTATGGAGAATGTAGCTGTTTATCTGTATTATTGACCTCTATGGAGAATGTAGCTGTTTATCTGTATTATTGACCTCTATGGAGAATGTAGCTGTTTATCTGTATTATTGACCTCTATGGAGAATGTAGCTGTTTATCTGTATTATTGACCCCTATGGAGAATGTAGCTGTTTATCTGTATTATTGACCTCTATGGAGAATGTAGCTGTTTATCTGTATTATTGACCCCTATGGAGAATGTAGCTGTTTATCTGTATTATTGACCCCTATGGAGAATGTAGCTGTTTATCTGTATTATTGACCCCTATGGAGAATGTATCTGTTTATCTGTATTATTGACCCCTATGGAGAATGTAGCTGTTTATCTGTATTATTGACCCCTATGGAGAATGTAGCTGTTTATCTGTATTATTGACCCCTATGGAGAATGTAGCTGTTTATCTGTATTATTGACCCCTATGGAGAATGTATCTGTTTATCTGTATTATTGACCCCTATGGAGAATGTAGCTGTTTATCTGTATTATTGACCCCTATGGAGAATGTAGCTGTTTATCTGTATTATTGACCTCTATGGAGAATGTAGCTGTTTATCTGTATTATTGACCTCTATGGAGAATGTAGCTGTTTATCTGTATTATTGACCCCTATGGAGAATGTAGCTGTTTATCTGTATTATTGACCCCTATGGAGAATGTAGCTGTTTATCTGTATTATTGACCCCTATGGAGAATGTAGCTGTTTATCTGTATTATTGACCTCTATGGAGAATGTAGCTGTTTATCTGTATTATTGACCTCTATGGAGAATGTAGCTGTTTATCTGTATTATTGACCCCTATGGAGAATGTATCTGTTTATCTGTATTATTGACCCCTATGGAGAATGTAGCTGTTTATCTGTATTATTGACCCCTATGGAGAATGTAGCTGTTTATCTGTATTATTGACCTCTATGGAGAATGTATCTGTTTATCTGTATTATTGACCCCTATGGAGAATGTAGCTGTTTATCTGTATTATTGACCCCTATGGAGAATGTAGCTGTTTATCTGTATTATTGACCCCTATGGAGAATGTAGCTGTTTATCTGTATTATTGACCTCTATGGAGAATGTAGCTGTTTATCTGTATTATTGACCCCTATGGAGAATGTAGCTGTTTATCTGTATTATTGACCCCTATGGAGAATGTAGCTGTTTATCTGTATTATTGACCTCTATGGAGAATGTAGCTGTTTATCTGTATTATTGACCTCTATGGAGAATGTAGCTGTTTATCTGTATTATTGACCCCTATGGAGAATGTAGCTGTTTATCTGTATTATTGACCCCTATGGAGAATGTAGCTGTTTATCTGTATTATTGACCTCTATGGAGAATGTAGCTGTTTATCTGTATTATTGACCTCTATGGAGAATGTAGCTGTTTATCTGTATTATTGACCTCTATGGAGAATGTAGCTGTTTATCTGTATTATTGACCTCTATGGAGAATGTAGCTGTTTATCTGTATTATTGACCCCTATGGAGAATGTAGCTGTTTATCTGTATTATTGACCCCTATGGAGAATGTAGCTGTTTATCTGTATTATTGACCTCTATGGAGAATGTAGCTGTTTATCTGTATTATTGACCTCTATGGAGAATGTAGCTGTTTATCTGTATTATTGACCTCTATGGAGAATGTAGCTGTTTATCTGTATTATTGACCCCTATGGAGAATGTAGCTGTTTATCTGTATTATTGACCTCTATGGAGAATGTAGCTGTTTATCTGTATTATTGACCTCTATGGAGAATGTAGCTGTTTATCTGTATTATTGAACTCTATGGAGAATGTAGCTGTTTATCTGTATTATTGACCTCTATGGAGAATGTAGCTGTTTATCTGTATTATTGACCTCTATGGAGAATGTAGCTGTTTATCTGTATTATTGACCTCTATGGAGAATGTATCTGTTTATCTGTATTATTGACCTCTATGGAGAATGTATCTGTTTATCTGTATTATTGACCTCTATGGAGAATGTAGCTGTTTATCTGTATTATTGACCTCTATGGAGAATGTAGCTGTTTATCTGTATTATTGACCTCTATGGAGAATGTATCTGTTTATCTGTATTATTGACCTCTATGGAGAATGTAGCTGTTTATCTGTATTATTGACCTCTATGGAGAATGTAGCTGTTTATCTGTATTATTGACCTCTATGGAGAATGTAGCTGTTTATCTGTATTATTGACCTCTATGGAGAATGTAGCTGTTTATCTGTATTATTGACCCCTATGGAGAATGTAGCTGTTTATCTGTATTATTGACCTCTATGGAGAATGTAGCTGTTTATCTGTATTATTGAACTCTATGGAGAAAGTAGCTGTTTATCTGTATTATTGACCCCTATGTAGAATGTAGCTGTTTATCTGTATTATTGACCTCTATGGAGAATGTATCTGTTTATCTGTATTATTGACCCCTATGGAGAATATAGCTGTTTATTTGTATTATTGACCTCTATGGAGAATGTAGCTGTTTATCTGTATTATTGACCTCTATGGAGAATGTAGCTGTTTATCTGTATTATTGACCCCTATGGAGAATGTAGCTGTTTATCTGTATTATTGACCTCTATGGAGAATGTAGCTGTTTATCTGTATTATTGACCCCTATGGAGAATGTAGCTGTTTATCTGTATTATTGACCCCTATGGAGAATGTAGCTGTTTATCTGTATTATTGACCCCTATGGAGAATGTATCTGTTTATCTGTATTATTGACCTCTATGGAGAATGTAGCTGTTTATCTGTATTATTGGGTAGGGATCATATTTCTGAATTCCCAGAATACCCTGATAGGGTGAAAGAGGTTGAGGAGTCAAGGATCAGGGCTGTACAACAAGTCTCCTATGTGGAGGTGGTGAAGAGAGTTGAAGGGAAAAGAGGCCAGTTCTGAAGAAGAGATGGAGGTGGATGTACCACAACCAGTTGTAAATGTTATACGTCAATCAAGTGATCTGGATGCACTTATTGTGGAAAAGGAGGATTTTGTAGCATTTACAGCCACAGTTATTCATTGTACTGCAGAAGTGTCCAAGAAGTGGGACATTATTATAACTGCAGCCGATAAGTTTTGGGACTCCAAGACTTACGGCAGAAGCACTTCAAGGACTACTGTCACCAGGAAATGTCCCTCCATCACATGATCCTTCTGAACCTGTGTAGGACCTGATTACAATAGAAAAGCAGGCTGATTTTGTTTAATCAACAAATTCTATACAAACTATCTTGTTATTTTAGTTTGATTAAGGACCTGATTAAAATAGAAAAGCAGGCAGATTTTGTTTAATTAACAAATTCAATACAAACTATCTTGTTATTTTAGTTTGATTAAGTTAAATGTTTATCCTGTTTGGAGACGTATTATCCACCTGAACAGTAGGTGGCGGGATGCACATATAATTGTTGCGAACGCAATTATACCATAGAAGAAGAAGCTCGCGTCCTTATTCCAGCAAACCCGAAAGTTACAGAGACGGAGAGGAACAGAAACAATCAAACAGAGCGCTACTCCAAAACATGGTATAATAAACGTCACATGAATCAAACATGAATGATTGTCTGCCTCTTCCTTAAACCGTATTGTTACTGGAGGAAGGTAAGAATAATGTGTGTAATGAATGAACTGAGATCGCTACATTAACTGTGTCGACACACATTGTTAACGGAGCTGAAAACGGAGCAGGGAGGCGGTGTGTTAGTTTACCAAATGCTGTCCGCGGCCAGTGACTGACTTCTCCGTCAGACGGTGATGTATTGGGCCTGTAGCTTACTGCACAAAACTCATTGTTACACTGCCGTTTTTAATTGGTTAATGTTACGTTTTTCAAGTCATGTTAAAAGGAAAAGCTGATTGGTAGATCTCGGCTTGCATTTTGACTCAAAGGTTGGTGACCACTGTTCTAGAGTTTCCCCTGTTAACACCATCACTGTTCTAGAGTTTCCCCTGTTAACACCATCACTGTTCTAGAGTTTTCCCTGTTAACACCATCACTGTTCTAGAGTTTCCCCTGTTAACACCATCACTGTTCTAGAGTTTTCCCTGTTAACACCATCACTGTTCTAGAGTTTCCCCTGTTAACACCATCACTGTTCTAGAGTTTTCCCTGTTAACACCATCACTGTTCTAGAGTTTTCCCTGTTAACACCATCACTGTTCTAGAGTTTTCCCTGTTAACACCATCACTGTTCTAGAGTTTCCCCTGTTAACACCATCACTGTTCTAGAGTTTCCCCTGTTAACACCATCACTGTTCTAGAGTTTCCCCTGTTAACACCATCACTGTTCTAGAGTTTCCCCTGTTAACACCATCACTGTTCTAGAGTTTCCCCTGTTAACACCATCACTGTTCTAGAGTTTTCCCTGTTAACACCATCACTGTTCTAGAGTTTTCCCTGTTAACACCATCACTGTTCTAGAGTTTTCCCTGTTAACACCATCACTGTTCTAGAGTTTCCCCTGTTAACACCATCACTGTTCTAGAGTTTTCCCTGTTAACACCATCACTGTTCTAGAGTTTCCCCTGTTAACACCATCACTGTTCTAGAGTTTCCCCTGTTAACACCATCAACGTGTCCCTTTACTGTGGTAAATGTGATCAATGGAATATTATCCACTTTCACTGCAACAAACCGAAACAAACCCAACTATGTAAGAGATGTTGTAGACAGAACGCATCGGAGTAGGATTCTATTACATTGACACGACTCATCCCGTACTCTACACATACCGGTGCGGCAGAACCAATCAGAGCTGCAGTAGGCCTTTATGCAAATAGAACATTACCATATTTTTTTATTTAACCTTTATTTAACTAGTCAAGTCAGTTAAGAACAAATTATTATTTACAATGACAGCCTGGCAGCAGGCAAAAGGCCTTCTATGGGGGCTGGGATTAAAAATAAATAAAATATAAATATAGGACAACACTACATAAAGAGAGACATAAGACAACAACATAGCAAGGCAGCAACACATGACAACACAGCATGGTAGTAACACAGCATGGTAGTAACACAGCATGGTAGTAACACAGCATGGTAGTAACACAGCATGGTAGTAACACAGCATGGTAGTAACACAACATGGTAGTAACACAGCATGGTAGTAACACAGCATGGTAGTAACACAGCATGGTAGTAACACAGCATGGTAGTAACACAGCATGGTAGTAACACAGCATGGTAGTAACACAGCATGGTAGTAACACAGCATGGTAGTAACACAGCATGGTAGTAACACAGCATGGTAGCAGCACAAAACATGGTACAAACATTATTGATCACAGACAACAGCACGAAGGGCAGAAGTGTTGTATTTTGGGACACGCTTGCGTAAACTTGCATCAAACACAGCTGCATTTTCAGTCACCTCCTTGTCTGAAGGAGAAGTGGATGAACAGGTTAATGTCAAGCCCTGCATGTTTCTTTCAAAAGTCTCATGGAATGTAGGTCTACGTTGAACACCACACATTGGCTGCTACTGTAGGCTGAATGATAGAACAGCTGTTTCCATGTTAAAATGTTCTTTTCTCCATTGTTTTTGATGGTAAGTCACTCTGGTAGATCTACATTATGATCAAATAGCCACAGTAGCCCACTTGTCCACTGTTAACTGTAACTTAAAGGGGGTACAGCCTCTGTGTTCACAGTAAACACACCCTGGAAGTTGTAGAGAATTTTCACAATGTTCAAGTTTGGCTCAGCAGACCTGAAATCTGCTCAGTGACGGAGAAAGCTAAAACATTGGTGATGGTGTCATGCATCTGACTGTTGTATATTCAGTGTGTCAATGATTGATTGTATCTGTCTCTATGTAAATGAAGGAGAGTATATATTATATTGTTGTTATGTTAGAGAAGGGAGGGGTGTAGATGCTAGAGGTCTGTTACTTGAGTCAAGATCAACAGGCCTGATGCTATATGTCAGGAAGAGAGAGAGAATGAGAGAGAGGAGGGGGAGGGGAGGGTGAGATAAAGGGAGGGAGGTGTCAAAAGACAGAGGGCTGACATAGTAACATACAGTCAACTGAATATAGTCAACCAGTAACCTCTTCCACTATTGGCTCAGCTCAGCTTGACCCTGACCTATGGAACTGAACGATTGAGAAAACAAAAATAGATGAAAGCAAATATATTAAATTATATATAATCTCCTCTGCAAAGAGATGTTCACCTTTCCACATTGTGACTTTTGTGGTGAGGTCTTGTTGAGAAATGTCACACCATTTCTCAGTGCTCAATGTCTCAACACTGTTTCTTAAGAGAACCACAACCATTTGTCCTGTTCGTCTCTCACAGCTTAGTTCAGTCTACTGCTAAATAACAGGATATGGAGAAACAGCATTTGGCTGTGAGTCCAGAACCATGAGTCAGTCATGTAGACAAAGGGGAAGTGTTCTAGCAGAGGGAGCAAGTCTCATCAGTACATTATGTGACTTTAGTTAAATGTACAGAAACACTGGATAAACATTATAACAGCAATTCTGCCACCATACACCCTCTCAGCCAGCTGGCTCCACAAGGGGCCTCTCAGCAAGCTGGCTCCTCTAGGGCCCTCTCAGCAAGCTGGCTCCTCTAGGGCCCTCTCAGCGGGCCAGCTCCACTATGGCCCTCTCAGTCGGCCGGCTGAGAGGGCCATAGCGGAGCAGAGGGGCCATAGCGGAGCAGAGGGGCCATAGCGGAGCAGAGGGGCCATAGAGGGGCCATAGCGGAGCAGAGGGGCCATAGCGGAGCAGAGGGGCCATAGCGGAGCAGAGGGGCCATAGCGGAGGAGAGGGGCCATAGCGGAGCAGAGGGGCCATAGCGGAGCAGAGGGGCCATAGCGGAGCAGAGGGGCCATAGCGGAGCAGAGGGGCCATAGCGGAGCAGAGGGGCCATAGCGGAGCAGAGGGGCCATAGCGGAGCAGAGGGGCCATAGCGGAGCAGAGGGGCCATAGCGGAGCGGTTAATAACAATCACTCAAAAGGTGCAGCGTTAAGAGCCCAACGAAATAGAGTTTGGTCTCAGCCAAAGGACTATGGAACTGAGAGGCTGCTGTTGGTTTGTGGTGAGGTCTTGTTGAGAAATGTCACACCATTTCTCAGTGCTCAATGTCTCAACACTGTTTCTCAAGAGAACCACAACCATTTGTCCTGTTCGTCTCTCACAGTTTAGTTCAGTCTACTGCTAAATAACAGGATATGGAGAAACAGCATTTGGCTGTGAGTCCAGAACCATGAGTCAGTCATGTAGACAAAGGGGAAGTGTTCTAGCAGAGGGAGCAAGTCTCATCAGTACATCATGTGACTTTAGGTAAATATATAGATACACTAGATAAACATTTACAGACTTTAATTAAATGTATAGATACGCTGGATAAACATTTACAGACATTCGTCATTAGTACATCATGTGACTTTAGTTAAATACATAGATACACTGGATAAACATAACAGCAGTTTTACCACCATAAACCCTAGTCAGTAAATACATATCTTTACTTATTAGGTGGAGGCACTGCACTACATCAAATCACATTTTATTGGTCACATACACCTGGTTAGCAGATGTTAATGGTCACATACACATGGTTAGCAGATGTTACTGCGAGTGTAGCGAAATGCTTGTGCTTCTAGTTCAGACAGTGCAGTAATATCTGTCAAGTAATCTAACAATTTCACAGCAACTACCTAACACACAAATGTAGAGAGATGGAATAAGAATATGTACATATAAATATATAGATGAGCCGTGGTCGTGCTGCATAGGCAAGATGCAATAGATGGTATAAAATACAGTATATACATATGAGATGAGTAATGTAGGGTATGTAAACATTATTAAAGTGTCATTATTTAAATTGACTAGTGATACCTTTATTGAATCCATTTATTAAAGTGGCCAGTGATTTGAGCCTGTATGTATAGGCCGCTAAATGTTAGTGGTGGCTGTTTAACAGTCTGATGGCCTTGAGATAGAAGCTGTTTTTCAGTCTCTCGGTCCCAGCTTGGATGCACCTGTACTGACCTCGCCATCTGAATGATAGTGGGTTGAACAGGCAGTGGCCTGAGTGGTTGTTGTACTTGATGATCTTTTTGGCCTTCCTGTGACATCGGGTGCTGTAGGTGTCCTGGAGGGCAGGTAGTTTGCCCCCGATGATGGGTTGTGCAGACCGCAATACCCTCTGGTGAGCCTTGCTGTTGAGGGTGGTGCAGTTGCCGTACCAGGCGGTGATACAGCCCGACAGGATGCTCTCGATTGTGCACCTGTAAAAGTTTGAGGGTTTTAGGTGACAAGCCAAATTTCTTCAGTCTCCTGAGGTTGAAGAGGCGCTGTTGCGCCTTCTTCACCACGCTGTCTGTGTGGGTGGACCATTTCAGTTTGTCCGTGATGTGTTCGCTGAGGAAGCACTTTCTCCGCTACTGTCCCATCGATGTGGATAGTGGGGTGCTCTCTGCTGTTTCCTGAGGTCCACGATCATCTCTTTTGTTTTGTTGACGTTGAGTGTGAGGTTGTTTTCCTGACACCACACTCCGAGTGCTCTCACCTCCTCTCTGTAGGCTGTCTCGTCGTTGTTTGTAATCAAGCCCACTACTGTTGTATCGTCTGCAAACTTGATGATCGAGTTGGAGGCGTGCATGGCCACGCAGTCATGAGTGAACAGGGAGTACAGGAGGGGGCTGAGCACGCACCCTTGTGGAGCCACAGTGTTGAGGATCAGCGAAGAGGAGATATTGTTTCCTACCTTCACCACCTTGGGGCGGCCCGTCAGACCCAATTGCACAGGACCCAATTTCACAGGGCGGGGTTGAGACCCAGGGCCTTAAGCTTAATGATGAGCTTGGAGGGTACTATGGTGTTGAATGCTGAGCTGTAGTCAATGAACAGCATTCTTACATAGGTATTCGGCTTGTCCAGATGGGATAGGGCAGTGTGATGGCGATTGCATCGTCTGTGTACCTGTTGGGGCGATATGCAAACTGAAGTGGGTCTAGGGTGGCAGGTAAGGTGGAGGTAATATGATCCTTGACTAATCTCTCAAAGCACTTCATGATGACAGAAGTAATTTAGTTCCGTTACCTTAGCTTTCTTGCGAACAGGAACAATGGTGGCCATCTTGAAACATGTGGGGACAGCAGACTGGGATAGGGATTGATTGAATATGTCCGTAAACTCCCCCGCCAGCTGGTCTGTGCATGCTCTGAGGACGCGGCTAGGGATGCCGTCTGGGCCAGCAGCCTTGTGAAGGTTAACACGTTTTAATGTTTTACTCATGTCGGCCAAGGAGAAGGAGAGGGGGGGCCCGCAGTCCTTGGTAGCGAGCCGCGTCGGTGGCATTGTATATCCTCAAAGCGGGCAAAGAAGGTGTTTAGCTTGTCTAGGATCAAGACGTCGGTGTCGCAATGCAGGTGCTTCTACACCTGCATTGCTTGCTGTTTGGGGTTTTAGGCTGGGTTTCTGTACAGCACTTCGAGATATTAGCTGATGTACGAAGGGCTATATAAAATAAACTTGATTGATTGATTGATTTTGCTTGCTTGAGGTAGAGTATCATGATAAGCTGTAGACCACACTATTTACCAAGAGAGTTTACATATATATTTTTCTCGGCTGATGATTCTTTTGCTATAGGCCCTAAACATTGTCCCATGCATTGTCAGTGGGGTTTGTAAACCAACCCGGATGTAATATAATTCTGGCCACATGTTGACACAGTGGCGCCTCTCCATGCGGAGGGACGTACACGCTGTAAACAGGAATGACAAGCTAAAGTTATCTAGTTAGTCACAGAAATGTACGTTCAGCCTGCTCATTATTTCAGTCCGAGTTGACTTATCTTACGAAGTCATCATGGCTTAACATAGTTCCTTTCGTTTTTGACCTCGACATTGTTGCTGGATAGATACTTTCATAGCTAACATGCTGCGCTGCTAGCTAGCTAATGCTAACGGCGCTAGCTAATCTCATATCTGGATGCCTCGCTCTAGTTCCCGAGAGCAGCATACTAGTCAACTTTGCTTGCAAACTTTGTAATCATCTGTAAAATTGTAATTCAGAATTATACTGCATATGCTCAGTCACACCAACAGATGTACACACAGACATGTTGTTGACCTGTATACTTACTGTCACTTTGTATGTCTCTTTCAGATCTGCCTGACAGCCTCACCCAGAAGACACTGGGCCTATCCAGACTGACCAAGCAGAGATGGGTGGCTGACAGCCTCACCCAGAAGACACTGGGCCTATCCAGACTGACCAAGCAGAGATGGGTGGCTGACGGGGAAAATAAAACACAACACACATTATCCACAATGCAAATACGTTGTAATTACTTGTTTATTTAATGTTTTGCTGCATTTTATTTGAGGATTGGAGAAATCTACTCCTTCATATCCATTCTCAATATCTACATAATTACTCTCCATATCTATCAAAGGGTGATTGATAATATTGTAAAAGACGATGGCTTAATGTTTACAGTTTGAGGAAATTATGTGTGCTTTTTATCTGAGTTGAAAACATGCCTCCCTCTCACACACACACGCACACAATGAACATCACACACATTAGACCCAATGTAAATAAATTGTAATAAATTGTTTATTTTACGCTCCATTTTATTTGAGGAAAACATCTGCAATAAAGTACATTGACAGTTAAAGCAATGTCTTTGGTTTATTGGATATTTCTCTGAATACAATGTGTGACCAGAAGGAAGTCGGCAGACCTGCAACCCTTGGACTGAGTAGGTTTTGTCATCTGGAGCTGAAAAATACGGAGATGGGGAGGAAGAGCGCAGTTTGCACATTGACTCTGTACCAGTACCCCTGTATATAGCCTCCACATTGACTCTGTACCAGTACCCCTGTATATAGCCTCCACATTGACTCTGTACCAGTACCCCTGTATATAGCCTCCACATTGACTCTGTACCAGTACCCCTGTATATAGCCTCCACATTGACTCTGTACCGGTACCCCTGTATATAGCCTCCACATTGACTCTGTACCGGTACCCCTGTATATAGCCTCCACATTGACTCTGTACCGGTACCCCCTGTATATAGCCTCCACATTGACTCTGTACCGGTACCCCTGTATATAGCCTCCACATTGACTCTGTACCAATACCCCCTGTATATAGCCTCCACATTGACTCTGTACCAATACCCCCTGTATATAGCCTCCACATTGACTCTGTACCGGTACCCCTGTATATAGCCTCCACATTGACTCTGTACTGGTACCCCCTGTATATAGCCTCCACATTGACTCTGTACCAATACCCCTGTATAAAGCCTCGCTAATGTTATTTTACTGCTGCTCTTTAATTAGTTTTCAAATGTTTACTTCACACTTTTTTTCTTTATTCTTAAAACATTGTTGGTTAAGGGCTTGTAAGTAAGCATTTCACTGTAAGGTCCCCCCATGTCTAAATTGTATTCATGACCCCCCCATGTCTAATGTGTATTCATGACCCCCCCATGTCTAATGTGTATTCATGACCCCCCCATGTCTAATGTGTATTCATGACCCCCCCATGTCTAATGTGTATTCATGACCCCCCCATGTCTAATGTGTATTCATGACCCCCCTCATGTCTAATGTGTATTCATGACCCCCCCCCCCCATGTCTAATGTGTATTCATGACCCCCCCATGTCTAATGTGTATTCATGACCCCCCCCTCCCATGTCTAAATTGTATTCATGACCCACCCCATGTCTAATGTGTATTCATGACCCCCCCCCCACCATGTCTAATGTGTATTCATGACCCCCCCATGTCTAATGTGTATTCATGACCTCCCCATGTCTAATGTGTATTCATGACCTCCCCATGTCTAATGTGTATTCATGACCCCCCATGTCTAATGTGTATTCATGACCCCCACATGTCTAATGTGTATTCATGACCCCCCCATGTCTAATGTGTATTCATGACCCCCCCATGTCTAATGTGTATTCATGACCCCCCCCCCCACCATGTCTAATGTGTATTCATGACCCCCCCATGTCTAATGTGTATTCATGACCCCCCCATGTCTAATGTGTATTCATGACCCCCCACCCATGTCTAATGTGTATTCATGACCCCCCCTCTGTCTAATGTGTATTCATGATCCCCCCCATGTCTAATGTGTATTCATGACCCCCCCTCTGTCTAATGTGTATTCATGACCCCCCCCATGTCTAATGTGTATTCATGATCCCCCCCATGTCTAATGTGTATTCATGATCCCCCCCATGTCTAAGGTGTATTCATGACCCCCCCCATGTCTAATGTGTATTCATGACCCCCCCATGTCTAATGTGTATTCATGACCCCCCCATGTCTAATGTGTATTCATGATCCCCCCCATGTCTAATGTGTATTCATGACCCCCCCATGTCTAATGTGTATTCATGACCCCCCCATGTCTAATGTGTATTCATGACCCCCCCCCCCCCCCATGTCTAATGTGTATTCATGACCCCCCCATGTCTAATGTGTATTCATGACCCCCCCCATGTCTAATGTGTATTCATGACCCCCCCATGTCTAATGTGTATTCATGACCCCCCCATGTCTAATGTGTATTCATGACCCCCCCCATGTCTAATGTGTATTCATGATCCCCCCCATGTCTAATGTGTATTCATGACCCCCCCATGTCTAATGTGTATTCATGACCCCCCCATGTCTAATGTGTATTCATGACCTCCCCATGTCTAATGTGTATTCATGACCCCCCCCATGTCTAATGTGTATTCATGACCCCCCCATGTCTAATGTGTATTCATGACCCCCCCCCCACCATGTCTAATGTGTATTCATGACCCCCCCATGTCTAACGTGTACTCATGACCCCCCATGTCTAATTTGTATTCATGACCCCCCCATGTCTAATGTGTATTCATGACCCCCCCATGTCTAATGTGTATTCATGACCCCCCCATGTCTAAGGTGTATTCATGACCCCCCCATGTCTAATGTGTATTCATGACCCCCCCCATGTCTAATGTGTATTCATGATCCCCCCCATGTCTAATGTGTATTCATGACCCCCCCATGTCTAATGTGTATTCATGACCCCACCATGTCTAATGTGTATTCATGACCCCCCCCCCCATGTCTAATGTGTATTCATGACCCCCCCATGTCTAATGTGTATTCATGACCCCCCCCCCATGTCTAATGTGTATTCATGACCCCCCCCCCCCCATGTCTAATGTGTATTCATGACCCCCCCCCCCCCATGTCTAATGTGTATTCATGACCCCCCCATGTCTAATGTGTATTCATGACCCCCCCATGTCTAATGTGTATTCATGACCCCCCCCCCCATGTCTAATGTGTATTCATGACCCCCCCATGTCTAATGTGTATTCATGACCCCCCCCATGTCTAATGTGTACTCATGACCCCCGCATGTCTAATGTGTATTCATGACCCCCCCATGTCTAATGTGTATTCATGACGCCCCCATGTCTAATGTTTATTCATGACCCCCCCCATGTCTAATGTGTATTCATGACCCCCCCATGTCTAATGTGTATTCATGACCCCCCCATGTCTAATGTTTATTCATGATCCCCCCCATGTCTGATGTGTATTCATGACCCCCCCATGTCTAATGTGTATTCATGACCCCCCCATGTCTAATGTGTATTCATGACCCCCCCATGTCTAATGTTTATTCATGATCCCCCCCATGTCTGATGTGTATTCATGACCCCCCCATGTCTAATGTTTATTCATGACCCCCCCATGTCTGTTGTGTATTCATGACCCCCCACCCATGTCTAATGTTTATTCATGACCCCCCCATGTCTAATTTGTATTCATGACCCCCCCATGTCTAACGTGTACTCATGACCCCCCATGTCTAATTTGTATTCATGACCCCCCCATGTCTAACGTGTACTCATGACCCCCCATGTCTAATGTGTATTCATGACCCCCCCCATGTCTAACGTGTACTCATGACCCCCCCATGTCTAATATGTATTCATGACCCCCCCATGTCTTTTACTTGTCTTCTCACTTCTCATACCTCTCCTCCTTCTCCTCTTCATCTTTTTATCACTGACTTCTCACCAGTGATGTCATCATAACCAGTAACCTGTTCCTCTCTTGTCCCAGCCCAGCCTGACCCTGACATATAGCATCAGGCCTGTTGAGTTGACTTGGGTAACAGACCTCTAGCTTCTACACCACATCCCCCCTTCTCCTGCTCTAACATGAGACCTCATCAGTACTCATTTTGGGTGCTGGTACTGTTTATATTGAGGTGCTGGAACATTAAGCCAATATTCTATAAGAGGTGAACTCAAGCAGTAGACAGTTAGAGGTGATATTATAGGACACACTATGTGAAACGTTGCTGCTCTGTCAGCAGTTTCCTGTGGAGTTTTTCAGTTTGCTGTAGTGTGTTCAACCACTGATCCAAGATAAGTTGCTAAGAAGTTTATCTCACTTCATTGAAATAAGGAAGTAATGAGATAGAAGTCATAAAGCCTAGCAGTATGTTACACACTTCAGTCGACTCTTCATGACAGTAACCCCAGTTAGAGGCAGATATGATACCTGCAGTGGTACTGATGACCCTGTTCTGGAGCACAGGTAGGAGGCTGTTATGTTGATAGACACTTGTGACAGTTACTGAGATATGTTTTGATATTGTAAGATATATTACCATTTGCAGGGCTAGTAAAATAACATGCAACTGGAAGCAGACAGTAAAAATGTGTCTCAAAGCAGGACAATGATGTGATCACCTGTAAATGTACTTTACTGTAGCCTAACTGTCCATCTGGGGACAGCCACTAATGTCAGTTAAGTTGTGATGGTGTCATGCATCTGACTGTTGTATATTCAGTGTGTCAATGATTGATTGTATCTGTCCCTATGTAAATGAATGAGATTATATTTAATAATTAATATTGGTCTTATGTTAGAGTAGGAGAAGGGGGCGTGTCAACGCCAGAGTTCTGTGACCTGAGTCAAGCTCAACAGGCCTGATGCTAAATGTCAGGAAGAGAGAGAGAACGAGAGAGGGAGGGGACAGAGCATAGCTGAGGGAAGTAGGGGGTGGGGAGAGCAGAGGAGAGAGAGAGGAGGGGAGGGGACAGAGCATAGCTGAGGGAAGTAGGGGGTGGGGAGGGCAGAGGAGAGAGAGAGGAGGGGAGGGGACAGAGCATAGCCGAGGGAAGTAGGCGTGATCCTGAAAAATACAAAAATGTTTTTTTTTACTTTTTGGAAAACCATTTCCCCCCCTAGTTGTCCAGTACTGTATCAGTAGTTTGATATAGCCTTCTGTAGGGAGCCCAACAACCTGTTATGGCTGCAGCCCTACACCGGTACACCTATGACAACATCCAGCTCAAGTGCAGGGCGCGAAATTCAAAATCTATTTTTTTTAAATATTTAACTTTCACACATTAACAAGTCCAATACAGCATTTGAAAGATAAACATCTTGTCAATCCAGCCAACATGTCCGATTTTTTAAATGTTTTACAGAGAAAACACCACATATATTTATGTTAGCTCACCACCAAATAAAAAAAGAGGACAGACATTTTTCACAGCACAAGTAGGATGCAAGTAGCATGCACAAGCCAACCTAACTAACCTAGAACCAACCTAAATAACCTAGAAAAAACTACCTCAGATGACAGTCCTATAACATGTTACACAATAAATCTATGTTTTGTTCAAAAAATGTGCATATTTTAGCTATAAATCAGTTTTACATTACTGCTACCATCATAGCCACCATCACAGCTACAGTCAGAAATCGCACGGGAGTAGCCAGAGAAAACACAGACACCAACGTCAACTACTAATTACACATCATAAAACATTTCAGAACAATATATGGTGGATAGCTAATGAAAGAGAAAGATCTTGTGAATAGAGCCAATATTTCCGATTTTTGAAGTGTTTTACAGCGAAAACACCACATATATTTATGTTAGTTCACCACCAAATACAAAAGACAGACAGACATTTTTCACAGCAACGGTAGCATGCAAGTAGCATGCACAAAGCTAACCTAACTAACCTAGAACCAACCTAGAACCAACCTAAATAACCTAGAAAAAACTCCCTCAGATGACAGTCCTATAACATGTTACACAATAAATCTATGTTTTGTTCGAAAAAATGTGCATATTTTAGCTATAAATCAGTTTTACATCATAGCCACCATCACAGCTACAGTCAGAAATCGCACGGGAGTAGCCAGAGAAAATACAGACACCAACGTCAACTACTAATTACACATCATAAAACATTTCAGAACAATATATGGTGGATAGCTAATGAAAGAGAAAGATCTTGTGAATAGAGCCAATATTTCCGATTTTTGAAGTGTTTTACAGCGAAAACACAATATATCGTTATATTAGCTTACTACAATAGCTAACATCACAACAGCATTGATTCTAGTCAAACGGTAGCGATAGCACAGTTCGACAGATATATGAAAAAGCATCCCAAATTGGGTCCTTATCTTTGTTGATCTTCCATCAGAATGTTCTCCAAGGGGTCCTTTGTTCAGAAACGTCTTTATTTCGATCCAGAACGAACGATTTCCCTCTTGAATTAGCAAGCACACTGGCAGTGCGGTGCTAACCTCTCCATCTTGACAAAATTCTTGCGTCGCATCACGTCTAAAGTCCAGAATAAATTTCAATAATATAATTAAACTATATTGAAAAAACATACTTTAGGATGATATTGTGACATGTATCAAATAAAATCGAAGCCGGAGATCATATTCACCTTTAACGAGCGTTTTCCAGGAGCCGAGTCCAGGTCCTACTTCGCGCCCAGAAAGAAAAATAAACTGCGCAACACTCACTCCAAGAGGTTGTGTTCAATCCCAGGACGAGATAATCAAGTGATTTCTTCTCTCACTTCCGCATGACTCCCAGGGGAAGGCGTATGACGTGTTTCTACAGTCCTAAGTGACATGCCCTTTTATAGACAAGGTCTTGAAGAGAGACATCGATTTTGGAAATCTCACTTCCGGATAGGAAATGGTCTGTAAAAAGAGTTCTGTTCCACTTAGAGAAATAATTCAAACGTTTTTAGAAACTAGAGACTGTTTTCTATCCAATAGTAATAATAATATGCATATTGTACGAGCAAAAATTTAGTAAGAGGCCGTTTGAAAATGGGCACATATTTTCCAGTTTTTCAATACGCCCCCTGCAGCCATAACAAGTTTTTAACTTCTTACCTATAGGTCTACATCATCATCCTCTGTCTGCATCCTAATCCCTACCTGTAGTCTACCTACCTCTGGTATAATGCATTTCCACCTCTCCATCAGTGTTGCTCTGTCTGCATCCTAATCCCTTCCTGTAGTCTACCTACCTCTGGTATAATGCATTTCCACCTCTCACTCCATCAGTGTTGCTCTGTCTGCATCCTAATCCCTACCTGTAGTCTACCTACCTCTGGTATAATGCATTTCCACCTCTCACTCCATCAGTGTTGCTCTGCCTGCATCCTAATCCCTACCTGTAGTCTACCTACCTCTGGTATAATGCATTTCCACCTCTCACTCCATCAGTGTTGCTCTGTCTGCATCCTAATCCCTACCTGTAGTCTACCTACCTCTGGTATAATGCATTTCCACCTCTCCATCAGTGTTACTCTGTCTGCATCCTAATCCCTACCTGTAGTCTACCTACCTCTGGTATAATGCATTTCCACCTCTCACTCCATCAGTGTTGCTTGTCCATCTTTAGGCAACACAATAATATCAGACAGACAAACTGGCCCGGGGGAGAAAACAAAATGCGTGCTCTGTAACTGTGATGTGAAATGGCTAGGTAGCGGTGGTGCGCGCTACCAGCCTTTCAGTCGGTCACGTCACTTGCTCTGAGACTTGAAGTAGTGGTTCCCCTTGCTCTGCAAGGGCCTTGGCTTTTGTGGAGCGATGGGTAACGACGCTTCGTGGGTGACTGTTGTTGTGTGCAGAGGGTCCCTGGTTCGCGCCCGGGTTGGGGCGAGGGGACGGACGTGAAGTTATACTGTGACATTGATACAGTTGACCCGGATCACTGGTTGCTGCGGAAAATGAGGAGGTCCAAAGGGGGGTGAGAGACTCCCATTCAAGCCTTGAAAGAGCGCTCTCCTTGTCCCAGAATCACCCAGAATGCACCACGCCGCCTATTGAGTTAGCAAGGGCACCGTTTCCCATCTCCTCAATAGTGTTTCTGAAGTTGTGAATGTTAGATTCCACTCTGTGAGACACATCGATCTGCAGGTTGAATATGGTGAGATTGTAAACTCCTAAATTGATAGTGCAGTTTGTTTAGGTGATTTAACAGCTAGTTAGCTACTTCACATGCTGATATTGTCTTTGGTATTATTGTGTGTAGATACGTTTAGCTACCAGCCAGCCCATACAGAGAGCATTGCATTGTGGATGTTGTAGTCGACTTGAGCTGCAACAGATTTCCACAACGATGTTCCATCTTGTTACCAACCTTATTATTAGGGATGCACCGATATTACATTTTTGGCCGATACAGATATCCAATATTTTCCTTGCCAAAAATAAACGATACCGATAACCGATATAAAACATTTTGCGGTCTTTTAAGCATTCTAGTACAGTTAAATAGTTAATGTCTGGGGGCATTTTTGTTAGTTTTTGCTGTTCTCCAAATAGTATTTAAGAGTTTATAGGACAGTAAATTAGCTTCAACTGGTGGAGGGATTCTACACACCCCATTTAGCCATACCCTAGGTTTAGCTGTATTTATACACATCCCATTTAGCCATAACCTAGGTTTAGCTGTATTTCTACACACCCCATTTAGCCATACCCTAGGTTTAGCTGTATTTCTACACACCCCATTTAGCCATACCCTAGGTTTAGCTGTATTTCTACACACCCCATTTAGCCATAACCTAGGTTTAGCTGTATTTCTACACATCCCATTTAGCCATACCCTAGGTTTAGCTGTATTTCTACACATCCCATTTAGCCATACCCTAGGTTTAGCTGTATTTCTACACACACCATTTAGCTATACCCTAGGTTTAGCTGTATTTCTACACACCCAAACTACTTGATGTGGCTATGGGACAGAGGAGGAGGGGAGGGGAGATGGAGAGAGAGGGAGATGTCAACAGAGATGGGGCTGACAGAATAACATGCAGTCAACTCAATATCTTTTCATAACTGACTTCTCACCAGTGATGTCATCACAACCAGTAACCTTTTCCACTCTTCCACTCTTGGTCCGGCTCAGCTTGACCCTGACCTTTGAATTTCATTATTTAAAAAACAGACAGAAGCAAATGTATTAAATTAGATCCACCACATGTTTCAATCAGACCACCATAGTCCCTGTGTCCAAGAACACCAAGGTAACCTGCCTAAATGACTACCGACCCGTAGTACTCACGTCTGTAGCCATGAAGTGATTTGAAAGGCTGGTCATGGCTCACATCAACACCATTTTCCCAGAAACCATAGACCCACTCCAATTTCCATACCGCCCCAACAGATCCACAGATGATGCAATCTCTATTGCACTCAAAACTGTCCTTTCCCACCTTGACAAAAGGAACACCTATGTGAGAATGCTGTTCATTGGCTACAGCTCAGCGTTCAACACCATAGTGCCCTCAAAGCTCATCACTGAGGACCCTGGGACTGAACACCTCCCTCTGCAACTGGATCCTGGACTTCCTGGCACGCCCCCCCCCCAGGTGGTAAGGTTAGGTAACAACACATCCGCCACGCTGATCCTCAACACGGGGGCTGTGTGCTCAGTCCCCTCCTGTACTCCCTGTTCACTCATGACTGCACGCCGAGGCATGACTCCAACACCATTAAGTTTGCCGATGACACAACAGTGGTAGGCCTGATCACTGACAACAGTGCGACAGCCTATAGGGAGGAGGTCAGAGACCTGGCCGTGTGGTGCCAGGACAACAATCTCTCCCTCAATGTGATCAAGACAAAGGAGATGATTGTGAAAGACAGGAAAAGGAGGGCCGAGCACGCCCCCATTCTCATCAACGGGGCTGTAGTGGAGCAGGTTGAGAGCTTCAAGTTCCTTGGTGTCCACATCACCAACATCCTAACATGGTCCAAACACACGAAGACAGTCGTGAAGAAGGCACGACAAAAGGAGACTGAAAGGATTTGGCATGGGTCCTCAGATCCTCAAAAGGTTCTACAGCTGCACCATCGAGAGTATCCTGACGGGTTGCATCACTGCCTGGTGTCATGATGTTGCCTGCTTGGGTACTGCAAACCCCATCCCCTCTCCCCGCCTCTCCCTTTCCACCACAACCCATGCGGTGATCACAGAGACGTCGTAAATTCCTGAGAATCTCCTCATGGCCAAACAGTATTAAGAGAGAGGGTAAACTTTCAGGACAAAGGAATTTTCTCCCACCTCACAGAACTTGAGGTACGAACATATTTCATATTCCTGCAAAAGTATGAAAGCTCGGTGGAGAGTCCAGCTATGAACCGGTCCATTTGTCACCACGTGGGAAACTCATGAGAGACTGTGGGACTACATTACCATACCGCTGTTTATATAATAACCTCAGATATGAGGTTTACATCTGTTTGTTGTATAAAATGAATGAGTGAGTATGATACTGTTTGTATAATTGTGTAATATGATTTTGAACTGTTTAATGAAGAAAAATACAAATCCCTGTTGTATTTGAACTAAATCCAAGGACCCGCACTTGAGCCCAGTATGGGTCAGAGACCATGGGACAGCCCCTCTCTGCTGTCTGAATAAAAGCCAACTATGAGAAATTACCATTAGACCATGTTTTCTCTCCATGGGGAGAACAAAGGTTAAGGTAACATTGCTGAATCTTTAACCATACCACGTGGTTGAACTCTTAGCCGAATAATAACAAGTTTTGATATTGACTACTGGTCTGCAGCTAGGAATTCGGTATCATTGAACGCGAAGAAAGACAACCGCCGAAACATCCATTCTATAACGAATGTCACTCTGAACAATCCACAATAACCGAGACAGAACTTCACTCCAACAGAAACGAACTTCTCTCCAACGATCAAGACGACACACACCGAGCGTAACTATATATATATTGATTGCAATTGTTCCCGAATGAGTGAGCATTCATGTGTAAGGATTAGCATGTCAATTGTTATAAAGAGTATACTCTGTAGTGACTTCTTAGTCGAACCACAATTTTCCCTTTGTCTAACAAGCCGCCATGCCGGTTCAGCCCTCTAGGGCATATTTCTCCCATCATTTCATGTAACTGTTTTAAGTTTGTTTGTTTGTTTATGTATTTCTGTGAATTAATTAGTTAGTAATAAATAAATGATTTAAGACAATTGATGTATGGATGACTCATAGTGAAGACTGGGTTCGTGCAGATAATCAACAATTTACGACGTTTGGAATGAGACTAACGTGAGGTAAAGTAAATAAATCTTTAATTAGAGGACTATTGATCAGATATGGAAATATCTGAAAGGTTATATTGGGAAATTATAACCTTGTGATCTAATAACTTTCCCTGGTGCCCTCGAATTCATAGTTAATTAGTTACGTTATTACTCAAGTGATCGCGTAATCCCTAATTATAGGAATCTATGATAAAAACTATAAGTCTTCAATTTAACGATAGGAAAGACACGACACTGGTATGGCAACTGATCGATCTCTGACCGCATGACACTACAGAGGGTAGTGCGTACGGCCCAGTACATCAAGCTTGGGTCAAGCTTTCTGCCATCCAGGACCTCTATACCAAGCGGTGTCAGAGGAAGGCCATAAAAATGGTCAAAGACTCCAGTCGCCCTCGTCATAGACTGTTCTCTCTTCTACCGCACGGCAAGCGGTTCCGGAGCACCAAGTCTAGGTCCAAGAGGCTTCTAAACATCTTGTTTAGTGTGTCCTAGATCAAAACAACCTGTACGTGTTCCTGAGAGACTCACCTTTCCATAGTGGGGTCATGTTAGTGTGTCCTAGATCAAACCAACCTGTACGTGTTCCTGAGAGACTCACCTTTCCATAGTGGGGTCATGTTAGTGTGTCCTAGATCAATACAACCTGTACGTGTTCCTGAGAGACTCACCTTTCCATAGTGGGGTCATGTTAGTGTGTCCTAGATCAAACCAACCTGTACGTGTTCCTGAGAGACTCACCTTTCCATAGTGGGGTCATGTTAGTGTGTCCTAGATCAAACCAACCTGTACGTGTTCCTGAGAGACTCACCTTTCCATAGTGGGGTCATGTTAGTGTGTCCTAGATCAATACAACCTGTACGTGTTCCTGAGAGACTCACCTTTCCATAGTGGGGTCATGTTAGTGTGTCCTAGATCAATACAACCTGTACGTGTTCCTGAGAGACTCACCTTTCCATAGTGGGGTCATGTTAGTGTGTAGTCCAAACGGTTGGCAGATGGACTGTACGACTTCAGACGATGCTTATGGGGTCGTAGAGCAAAACGGAGAACATCATCGTGTTCCTGAGTCTCATCTTTCCACAGTTTAAAGGCCAAACTGATCGGACGTTACAGATTTCCACACGGCCACAGAAATGGTAGGCTAAGGGTTAAATTGTAAATGAAAAGAGCATCTACCAAACATGGATTGTGTGTGGGGGGGTACAGAGATGTGGTAGTCATATAATAATCATGCTGTGGTCTACATTTTGTTCATCATCAAGCAGACCAGATCAGTAGAGATGGTGGGAGAGCCTGTTAGGCTGTTTAAAATGGAACAATATCATTTATATACTGTAGCATGAGACTAATACCTCTATATACATTTTAACAGGATTTGAGTGACGTTTTCTAAATTGTTTTATAATAAATATATATAATACATTTTCACTGAGACATCATGGCGTGTACATCAATTTAAATCCCAACTTGTAAGGAAAGTATAAATAATAAAAATCAACAATGTATTGGACAGGCCTATGAGGTCTAAAGGTCTGTCTTTCCAAGACATTCTGTTCATCTGCAAGCAGACCTGATGATTCTAGATGGTGGGAGAGCCTGTTATTTAAAATGGAAGAATATAACTTACTGTAGCCTATATAATGTAACAATGACAATAATCCCTTCATATATACTGTAGTTGAAGGTTATTTTAGTGTCATAAAAAGTGTTGATTAAAACAAATCAGGATGTTTGGTGGATGGATTCAGTGTAGATGTTCTGCTGTGTATCGAGGGGTTTATATGAAAGTGGTAGATTTGTAATTCTTTACAAGAGAAAGTTCTGGATTACTTTTCTTTGGGTGACCTCAGGCTACGGTCTTTGACAATTCAGCTACTTTGTTAACAGTCCTACAACTGTCACCTCATGTAACAACTGATTTACTTAACTAAAGGCACATCTCAATATGTGGTCCAGGTGCCTTAGTGTTCCTATAGAAACCTGTGTCCAAACTCAGCATTAAATAGTATCTAATCAGAATAGTGTACAGAGATAAGTTATTGCACCTATTGAAATGTAATGTGTTTTTTAGTGTTTATTCTGTTGCATTAATAAAGTCACTGTTGCCTATTAGATCAATATCAGTGTGAACACGTCTGATTGGACTAGATCCATGTTGAGGTGAGACACGTCTGATTGGACTAGATCCATGTTGAGGTGAGACATGTCTGATTGGACTAGATCCATGTTGAGGTGAGACACGTCTGATTGGACTAGATCCATGTTGAGGTGAGACATGTCTGATTGGACTAGATCCATGTTGAGAGGGGAGGGGGTAAAGACAAGAGAGGGAGAAGAGGAGATGGGGAGTAGAGGAGACAGGAGAGGAGATGGGGAGTAGAGCAGACAAAAGGGGGAGGAGAGAGGAGGAAAGAAGGGGAGAGGAAGGAAGTGGAGAGGAGAAGGGGGAAGTGAGAGGGGTAGAAGAGGAAAGGGGAGAGGGGGGAGAAGCAGATAGGGGAGGACGAGGATGGGGGAGAAGGGGATAGGGGGAGGACGAGGAGAGGAGAGGTGAAGAGAAGAGGGGGGAGGAGAGGAGAGGAGAGATGGGGAGAAGAAGAGAGGGGGATGAAAGGTAGAGAAGGGGAGAAGAGGAGAAGAGAGGAGGAGAAGAGGAGAAGAGGAGAAGAGAAGAGGAGAAGAGGAGAAGAGGAGAAGAGGAGAAGAGGAGAAGAGAGGGGGAGAAGAGAGGAGGAAAGGGAAGGAGAGGAGAGGAGAAGAGAGGGGGAGAAGAGGAGAATAGAGTGTCAAGAGGAGAAGAGAGGGGCAGAAGTGGGGAAGGGGAGAAAAGGAGAGGGGAGAAGAGAAGAGGGGGAGAGGTAGAAAAGAGGGGAGAGAAGAGGAGAAGAGAGATGGAGAAGAGGAAAGGGAGGGAAGAGGAGAGGGGGCGAAGAGGAGAGGATTAGAGAGGGGGAGAAGAGGAGAGGAGAAGAGATGGGGGAAATAGGAGAAGAGGGGGAGAAGAGAAGGGGACAAGAGGAGAAGAATGGGGGAGGAGAGGAGAGGGAAGAGAAGAGGGGAGAGGAGAAGAGAAGAGGAGAGGATAGAAGAGAAGAGGGGGAGAAGAGTTGAGGGGAGGGGAGGAGAGAAGAGGGGGATGTTACGCACGCCTCTGAGAAGAGGGAACGCAACTCCCTGCTACAACTCAACTCTCTGGGAAGTGCAAGAGGTATGGACTGCAGGTGCGAGAAAAGACGACAAACGCAGAATTTACCGTTTACTAGGATTTATTTTCTTACACGGTAATATGGGGAAAAGGGGCTGGACGGAACCAAAGCAAAGAAAGTAAATATCAAAGTTCCCCCCTCTCCTATCTAACCTGCCTACCCACTTACCTTACCTAACTTAGCACCACCTGGTGCCCTAACCAAAATACAGGGGGTGGTCCGTCCAGGTCTTACCTAGTGTGCCTAGACAGTAAATATACTACGGGTATATGTATGCCCGCGGGCCTCTTGCCTAAGCACTCCCAAAGTGCCTTCCCCTTCCCCCCTGGGAACAAATGAAACAGAATAATTATTAACGATTTCACAAACACTTTACAACAAAACTGAGTAAACTAACTCAGGCCACTAAAGAAGCTTTGACAAAGCAACAAACACAGAACATATCAAAGCTGCTACCAACAACTAACACCGTGAATACTCACGACCAACATGCTATAACCCGTCAGCCATAAACCTCTCTCTCAGCAATGATCTATATAACATTCAATCTCTCTCTCTCTCTCTATCTATCCATCCTTCCATCTAATGATTTCTCCAAAATATATATATACTCTCTCTCTCTCTCTCTCTCTCTCTCTCTCTCTCTCTCTCTCTCTCTCTCTCTCTCTCTCTCTCTCAAGATCTCTCTCTCTCAAGATCTCTCTCTCTCAAGATCTCTCTCTCAAGATCTCTCTCTCTCAAGATCTCTCTCTCTCAAGATCTCTCTCTCTCAAGATCTCTCTCTCAAGATCTCTCTCAAGATCTCTCTCAAGATCTCTCTCAAGATCTCTCTCAAGATCTCTCTCAAGATCTCTCTCAAGATCTCTCTCAAGATCTCTCTCAAGATCTCTCTCAAGATCTCTCAAAAACATTCAATCTCCCTCTAATCTCTTCTCATCCTCTCTCTTCTGAACAGAACACTGGCTTTTATATCTTCAGGTGGCAATGGTGATTAGAGTCAGCTGCTTCTTGACGAGGGGGCGGGGTCAGCTCTCCAATCATCAATTAGCCTGGGGTCGACCAATCAGCTGCTTGGGGAGTTTTCAGGAATCTATCTCCTGAAACACACACACTCAAATACAAAAGCTACAACACAGAAACTGGGGAACGTAACAGGGGAGAAGAGGAGAGGGGGAGAAGAGAGGGGGAGGTGTGGAGAGGGGGGAGAATAGGAGAGCGGGGACAGGGAGAAGAGAAGAGTAGAGTAGATGAGATTGGGGAGAAGAGGAGAGGGTGAGAAGCGGAGAAATGAAGAGAGGAGAGGAGAGCGGGGAAAGAGGAGAATAGAACAGGGGGAAAGAGAAGAAGAGAGGGATAGAAGAGACGAGTGGAGGTGGAGAAGAGAAGAGAGGGGGAAAGAGGAGAGGAGAGGAGAAGAGATGGGGGAAAGAGGAGAAGAGATGGGGAGAAGAGAGGGGGGAAAGAGGAGAAGAGATGGGGAGAAGAGAAGGGTAGAAGTGGAGAAGAGGAGAAGAGAGGGGGATAAGAGAAGAGGAGAGGGGGAGAAGAGGAGAGGGGGAGGGGAAGAGGGGAGGGTGTAGAAGAGAGGGGGAGGAGAGGAGAAGAGAGGGGGAAAAGAGGAGAAGAGAGGGGGAGAAGTGGAGAGGGGAGAAGAAAAGTGAGAGGAGAAGAGGAGAGGAGAGGACAGGGGGAGAGGGGGAGAAGAGGAAAGGGTGAGAAGAGGAGAGGGGAGAGGGGGAGGAGTGTAGAGGAGAGGGTGAGAAGAGGAGAAGAGAGGGTGAGAAGAGGAGAAGAGTGGGGGAGAAGAGGAGAAGAGTGGGGGAGAATAGGAGAGGGGGGAGAAGAGGAGAGGGGAGGAGAGGGGCAGATGAGGAGAGGTGGAGGAGAGGAGAGGGGGAGAGGAATAGGAGAGGGGGATATGGGAGAGGAGAGGGGCAGATGAGGAGAGGCGGAGGAGAGGAATAGGAGAGGAGAGGAGAGGAGAGGGGAGGGGAGAAGAGGAGTTGGGGGATTATGAAATTTGACAATCTGACTTGGAAAGGTGGCATCCTATGATGTTGCCATGTTGAAAGTCACTGAGCTCTTCATTAAGGCCATTCTACTGACAATGTTTGTCTATGGAGATTGCATGGCTGAGTGCTTGATTTAATACATCTGTCAGGAAGGGGTGTGGCTGAAATAGAATCCACTAATTTGAAGGGGTGTCCACATACTTTTGTATATATAGTGTATGTACACATGTGTGTTGTTGCACCATACCAACGATAAGCCTGTCTTCCCATCACATCATGAAAGGTCATGTTGATGTTCATTTAACCTCTGTCTCTCTCTTCCTCTGACTCCTCCCTTTCTCCTCTGTCTCTCTCTTCCTCTGACTCCTCCCTTTCTCCTCTGTCTCTCTCTTCCTCTGACTCCTCCCTTTCTCCTTTGTTTCTCTCTATCTCTCTGTCTCTGTCTCTCTCTCTCTCTCTCTCTTTCTCCTCTGTCTCTCCCTTTCTCCTCAGATCTCCAGGCTCAAAGCGTCAGTCCACCAGGTAGGTAGAGTATAAATCTACAGTGATTATAGCAGTTCAATATTAGTCAACTTTATTATCCCACATGGAGAAATTCATGTGTCCATACAAACCATTCTAAAACCCAATAACAAGTAGTGTTTTATGGAACTACTAATACTTGTCAACCACAAAGCATTACTGCTGTTAGAATAACAGAATCACTGTCATCATCTGTCCTCACCACTGTGTTTTCCTCTCTGCTGTTTACAGCTGAACTCTCAGTCAGACTGGTGAATGGGACCACTTCCTGTTCTGGGACAGTGGAAGTCTTCTCCAGAGGAGAGTGGTCAGGTGTATGTACTAGGTGGTGGAGCATGATAGAGGCTAAGGTTGTGTGTAGAGAGCTGGACTGTGGGAATCCTGTAGCTGAATCTAGAGGACCTCTGATTGAATATGGAAGAAGAGAAGTCAGACTGGGTGGTTGCTATGGACATGAGTCTTCTATTAGACAGTGTGACATCAGAGGAGGACCTGGTGTCTGTGATGGTAGATATTATCATCATGTGACCTGTTCAGGTAAGAGACTGGTCATATTGAGAGATTTATTTGTACATTATACAATATTACCATGTATCATGTTTTATGTGTTTTAATTTCATTTAAATAGAGGGAGAGATGTCAGATGTATTTAAACATTATATTTGTGATTGTCATATTGGTTTATGGGAGATGTTCATGGGCAGATCATTGTAGTTCAGATGGTACTGAAGTGAAGCTGCCTGATGGATGTCCAGCTGTTTATTTTCTATAAAGTGAAGTGAACTTATTCCTGTCTCCTGCCTGCATTATTCCCAACCCGATCCTGAGTGACTAAGAACCCATTTCTACCTCTTACAGTATCAAACATAGCAAACTACAATCTTTTATCCAACATATTTGTGTTTAGTCCTTGACAGTGTCATCAACAATACTGATTGAATGTTCAACCAACTCTTTTTCTCCAGAGTCTGTGCGGCTTGTGGATGGAGCTGGTCTCTGCTCTGGGAGAGTGGAGGTGAAGTCCAATCAGTCCTGGGCCTCAGTGTGTGAAGCTGACTTTGACCGGCAGGATGCAGAGGTAGTCTGTGGGGAGCTTGGCTGTGGGGCTCCTGCAGCTCTACAGGGGGGGCTCTATGGAGGAGGTGAGGGTCAGACCTGGGATAAAGAGTTCCAGTGTAAAGGCAAAGAGTCCCTTCTCCTGGACTGTGACACCTCAGACAGAAAACACAACACCTGCCTACCTGGTAATGCTGTTGGACTCACCTGCTCAGGTAAGAAACAGTTTGTCACTCAATCAACATTGTTTCTCACCTGGAGTGAAGAATATGAGAGACAATATAGGTGTGTTTTAGTGAGAAAATAGTAAGATTACTGTCTCTCTCTTTTCTTTTCTCAGAACCTGAGGATGTGAGGCTGGTGGGAGGAGGCAGTCGCTGTGCTGGTGGAGTGGAGCGGTACGACCAGGGAGAGTGGAGGACTGTGGGAACTCTCTCTGACGTGAAGGCTATAGCTGCAGTAGTGTGTAGACAGCTGGGTTGTGGCTCCACTGTTTCAGTAACACCTGGAGACACCACTAGAGGGTTCGGAGTTTCCTGTTCTGGGTCTGAGTCTTCACTGAGGGAGTGTTACAGAAGCTATGATCTCCTTCCTGAACTCACAGTGATCTGCTCAGGTAATAACAAGATACACTATGTGGCCAAAAGTATGTGGACATCAGTGGATTCGGCTATTTCAGCCACACCCCTTCCTGACAGGTGTATAAAAAGAGCACATAGTCATGCAATCTCCATAGACAAACATTGTCAGTAGAATGGCCTTACTGAAGATCTCAGTGACTTAACGTGGCAAGTCTAGGAGCAACAACGGCTCAGCCGTGAAGTGGTAGACAACACAAGCTCACAGAACGGACCGCCGAGTGTTGAACCACGTAGAGCGTAAAAATAATCCTCTGTTGTAAAACTCACTGCTGAGTTCCACATACTTTTGTCCATGTATTATATCTCCTTCCTGGACTCACAGTGATCTGCTCAGGAAATATCAACATATTATAATTATATTCAACTGATTTCCTTCATTCATTCAACTTCCTCTGCACCTCTCATGATGACTGTTTAACTTGTCAGTCTGCTTTACTAAATAGATCACTCAGTCAAGTAGGAATCAAATACAACTGAAATATCCCAGAATGCTTTTGTATTTGAGTGTTATCTCAGTGAACGTCTCTACTCACTACCACTGTCACATGTCATGTTATTGTCATATCTAAATGAGGAAAGTAGTTGAGGAGCTACGTTTTCTTTTTCTCTCCTCTTGTTCCAGATGTCCTGCTTAAGCCTGATATCAACATATGTTGTCTCAGTGACTGTAGGCCCACTACTCATGTTGCCCTGTGAGGGAGGGTGGCTGGCACTGTTACATGCTGATGTTATTGTCATATCTATAGGAAACTAGTTGAAGAGGTTTTTCTTCTTCTCTTTTATTGTTACAGATCTCCTGGTCCAGCCTGATATCTCCCTGACTGACTCAATGGGAGGGGTCTCCAGGGGCCACCAGGGGCCCGAGATGTTCAGGGGCTACAGCTTCACCATCACCTGCTCCACTCAGCCACAGTACCCAGGAGGCTCCTTCCTCCTCACGTTCACCGGCTCCAACAGAACACAGACAATCACTCTGCTGCCTTCCTCTTCCCTGCTGCAGATGACTCCCACCAAGGGAACTACAGCTGTGTTTATGACAATTATGTTTTCTCTCATAACTTCTCCTCTGAGAGTGAGCTCCTCTCCCTCACCATCACAGGTAACTGAACATGAACCAGACTTATAACTTTGTCATTGACAGATTTCCCACAGATCTATGTGATGATGATCAGTCCCCTCATCAAAGGTGTTTCTGTTGGCAGCCTCTCCTCTGCCAGCCTTCATCATCAGACACGTTGTAGTGCTGCTGCTCCTACTGACAGCCATCACCACCTCCTACATGTACTACAAGGTAAATACATTTACTCAGACGTTACAAGTCATTTAAACTAGAGGGAGAGGGGGGGAGAGAGAATGGAGATACTAGAGAGTAAATGTCTGACTGTTGGTGCTGTGTCTCCCTAGCCCACCAGGAGGCAGAAGAGAGTGAACAGGGTGAGCAGCATGGATCTTTATGTCAATGCCATGGAGATGGTCTCTCTGAGCTCCAGAGCTGAAGCTGGACCGGGAGAGGAGAGAGCAGCCCAGGGGACGGAGTAGGAGTAGAATGAAGCTGACCCTACATGCTGATCTTAGGTCAGTTTTGTGTTTTAAATCGATGGTCAGCAGTGGACTGGTGTTTAAAATGTGATGACAAACCTGAAGTGGTTCTAATTTTAATAACAAGTTCAGAATTAGTTTATCTTTCTAGAACCTTGGAAGAAATCTAAAAGGAGTGACTGCAACCACCATTATTCATTTTAGTTTGGTTTTTACCACCATGGAAACATGGGGTTTTGGTAACATGGGGTTCTGGGTAACATGGGGTTTTGGTAACATGGGGTTCTGGGTAACATGGGGTTTTGGTAACATGGGGTTTTGGTAACATGGGGTTTGGGTAACGTGGGGTTTTGGGTAATATGGGGTTTTGGTAACATGGGGTTCTGGGTAACATGGGGTTCTGGGTAACATGAGGTTTTGGGTAACATGGGGTTTGGGGTAACATGAGGTTTTGGGTAACATGGGGTTTTGGGTAACATGGGGTTTTGGGTAACATGGGGTTTTGGGTAACATGGGGTTCTGGGTAACATGGTGTTTTGGTAACATGGATTTTAAGTATCATGTGGGTTTTGATTATTTTAAGATAGTGTCTGTTTTGTGTTCCAGCTTTTGTCTTCATGTCTTTATCTTATTTAGTGTCTCTTAGATTCTTTATCTTATTTAGTGTCTCTTAGATTCTTTATCTTATTTAGTGTCTCTTAGATTCTTTATCTTATTTAGTGTCTCTTAGATTCTTTATGTTATTTAGTGTCTCTTAGATTCTTTATCTTATTTAGTGTCTCTTAGATTCTTTATCTTATTTAGTGTTCTCTTAGATTCTTTATCTTATTGTCACGACTTCAACCGAGGCAGGCTCTCCTTCCCGTTCGGGTGGCGCTCGGCGGTCGTCGTCACCGGCCTACTAGCTGCCACTGACTCTTTTTCCTCCCCCTCCTTATGTGTTTATTTGTATCACCTGTGTTCAGTTAATTGTTAATTAGTGTGGCTTTATTAGTCAGCCAGCCCGGACGCTTCTTTGTGCGGGATTGTTTCATTGTGGCTTTTGGATTTCGGGAGTGGATGTTATTATTGTGGACTGGGTTTGTTTATCGTGTCGTTGAACCGTTGTGTGTGACACCCAGTACGTCCGTGTTGGACATTGTGTTTGCAAGTTGAGTATTAAAAGACTCAACATATTGAAGCTCTGCTGTTCCTGCGTCTGACTTCGCACCTCCCGACACTCAGATCGTTACACTTATTTAGTGTCTCTTAGATTCTTTATGTTATTTAGTGTCTCTTAGATTCTTTATCTTATTTAGTGTCTCTTAGATTCTTTATGTTATTTAGTGTCTCTTAGATTCTTTATCTTATTTAGTGTCTCTTAGATTCTTTATCTTATTTAGTGTCTCTGAGATTCTTTATCTTATTTAGTGTCTCTTAGATTATTTATCTTATTTAGTGTCTCTTAGATTCTTTATCTTATTTAGTGTCTCTTAGATTCTTTATCTTATTTAGTGTCTCTTAGATTCTTTATCTTATTTAGTGTCTCTTAGATTCTTTATCTTATTTAGTGTCTCTTAGATTCTTTATCTTATTTAGTGTCTCTTAGATTCCTTATATTATTTAGTGTTCTCTTAGATTCTATATATTATTATTATTATATTTATATAGTATTATTATATAGTATAGTATTATATTATATAGTATTATTATAGGTATTCTATTCCAGGTATTATTATGGTTCTTTTCCTCAAGTCGTTTTGGTTTGTTGTTGTTTACTTCATCATGTTGTTGGTGGTATATAGAGATAATGATGTTATTGATTATAAATGTTATGATATTGATTATGATGTAGATTATTGTTATGATGTTGTTAGTAGTATAGAGATAATGATGTTATTGATTATAAATGTTATGATATTGATTATGATGTAGATTATTGTTATGATGTTGTTGGTAGTATATAGATAATGATGTTATTGATTATAAATGTTATGATATTGATTATGATGTAGATTACTGTTATGATGTTGTTAGTAGTATATAGATAATGATGTTATTGATTATAAATGTTATGATATTGATTATTGATTATGAAGTAGATTATTGTCATGATGTTGCTCTCTAAACAGTCATGTAATCAATTGAATGCTTTTAATAAAACTACAGGCTGTCAGTCTTGTGTGATTCCCCTCTTGAACTAACTGTCATGCTGAAACCCTCATTGCAAAGTCCCTGTGTGTCTGTGTGTGTGTCTTTGTGTGTGTGTGTATGTATATATGTGTGTGCGTGTGTGTGTGTTCAGAACTCTGGTGGTATTAAAACATGCTCTTACTAGTACCAGTACATGTGTAGTGTAGGATGTGTGTCTGTGTACTCCAGTACATGTGTAGTGTAGGATGTGTGTCTGTGTACTCCAGTACATGTGTAGTGTAGGATGTGTGTCTGTGTACTACAGTACATGTGTAGTGTAGGATGTGTGTCTGTGTACTCCAGTACATGTGTAGTGTAGGATGTGTGTCTGTGTACTCCAGTACATGTGTAGTGTAGGATGTGTGTCTGTGTACTCCAGTACATGTGTAGTGTAGGATGTGTGTCTGTGTACTCCAGTACATGTGTAGTGTAGGATGTGTGTCTGTGTACTCCAGTACATGTGTAGTGTAGGATGTGTGTTGGTGCCTAAAGGGACTCTGTATTTAACACACTTCAACCAGACGACTGTAGAAGCTTCTGTTTTATTGAAGAACAACCGTTGTCTCCATTGAACACAACGTTGTGGTCCAGGTAGTTGTTTTATGATTGACTGAAAGAGGGGGACTTTCAGAGTATTTCTTGATTGGTCAAATGTTGGTTGGCTGAATGTTGAGTCTAGTTGGATGGTCATTGGCTTGATGGCTGAATTTCAGTTTTGTTGAACATAGATCCTTATTGATAGACTGTTAGTTCTCATTAGGTTGTATTTTGGTGGTTTTTGGTTAGACTGGTTTCTCTCTCTCTCTCTCTCTCTCTCTCTCTCTCTCTCTCTCTCTCTCTCTCTCTCTCTCTCTCTCTCTCTCTCTCAGGCTATGAAAAAAGACAACAGACATGGCATTGACTCAAATCAAATTTATTTATAAAGCCCTTCTTACATCAGCTGATTTCTCAAAGTGCTGTACAGAAACCCAGCCTAAAACCCCAAACAGCAAGCAATGCAGGTGTAGAAGCATGGTGGCTAGGAAAAAATCCCTAGAAAGGCCGGAACCTAAGAAGAAACCTAGAGAGGAACCAGAATTTACAGAATGAAAGGACTAGGGCTGATCAGGGACTTCATTGGCATTTGTACTTTGATCCTTGGGCCTTTAAAACCTCTTGGGTCAGAATTTTTTTATTTTCTTAAAATATCGTTCCCAAGGTAAACGGACATTTTCTCTTGCCCAGATCGTAGAATATGCATATAATTTACTGATTAGGACAGAAAACACTCCAAAGTTTCCAAAACTGTCAAAATATTGTCTGTGAGTATAACAAAACGTATTCTGCCGACGAAAACCTGAGAAAATATAACCCGGAAGTGATATTTAAAAAACCTGTGTTTCCTTGACCGTCTTTCTTCCACTTAAAGGGGTATCAACCAGATTCCTTTTCCAATGGCTTCCTCAGGCTGTGACCAGGCTTTAGACATAGTTTCAGGCTTTTACTTTGAAAAATGAACGAGATTTTTCAAAACTAGTCAGGTATCCTCCGAATAGTTCCTGCGCGCGCGAGAGGAGCTCTCCATTTTCCGTTTGTCTCTTAAAGAATAGGTTATGGTCCGGTTGAAATATTATCGATTATGTTTGTTAAAAGCAACCTGAGGATTGATTATAAAAAACATTTGACATGTTTCTATGACCATTACGGATACTTTTTGGAATTTGGCGAACGGAACACGGCTTAGGTTTTCTCAACATAATGCGCAACACAAATAGCGTTTTTTTGTGATAAAAAAAATATTTATCGAACAAAAATAACATTTGTTGTGTAACTGGGAGTCTCGTGAGTGGAAACATCCAAAGATTATCAAAGGTAAGCGATTCATTTTATTGCTTTTCTGACTTTAGTGACCAAGCTAACCAAGCTAATATAAGGCTAGCTGTTGTAGCATTGAAAGCTACACTCACAAAAGCTTGGATTTCTTTCGCTGTAAAGTATATTTCCAAAGGCTGACACGATAGGTGGATTAACAACAAGCTAAGCTGTGTTTTAGTATATTTCACTTGTGATTGCATGATTATAAATATTTTTAGTAATATTTTTTAATCTGATACGTTTGGAAATTTTCATCTTCCTTTCAGGACCGGAACGTGGCTGTAGTTTTCTCAACATAACGCGCAACCCAAATGGCGTTTTTATTGTTATAAAAGTAATATTTATCGAACAAAAATAACATTTATTGTGTAACTGGGAGTCTCGTGAGTGCAAACATCCGAAGATTATCTCAGGTAAGCGATTAATTTTATTGCTTTTCTGACTTTCGTGACCATGCTAATTTGGGGCTAGCTGTTGTAGCATTGAAAGCTACGCTCACAAAAGCTTGGATTTCTTTCGTTGTAAAATATATTTTCAAAATCTGACATGATAGATGGATTAACAACAAGCTAAGCTGTGTTTTGGTATATTTCACTTGTGATTGCATGATTATAAATATTTTTAGTAATATTTTTGCATTTGGCGCCCTGCAACTCTAGCGGTTGTTTAGGAAAGTGATCCCGTAAAAGGGATCCGTAGCGCAGGTATTAAGGTTAGAAAGTCCATCAAATTCACATACTTTAGTGTACACATTCATTTATTTATGATTTCATGACTGTGTGATAGTAGATCCCTGAATGGTAAAAAAAAACTCTCCAAATAGAAGTATGTTTGTAGCTCAAAATATCTTACAGATATTTTATATATTTTATTATATCTGACAGGCTCCCAGCATCAGGGCAATCAAAGGCTTCAGCTCACTGTACTGCCCCTCCCCTCTCCAACAGAAGATAACGAAATGTTGACATCCTGGGAAGATCACCTCCAAAGGTCATTATCTTAGCCTCTCAACAATTTTCTGACAAGGAAAAATTCAAAACTACAGGGACAAACAATTGCTTCTGGCCTGTTAGGTTGTATTTGACTATATTATTGTACCAAAACTTCTCAGACTAGAAAATACAATTAGAAAGTACACATAGAAACTATGATTAGAAACTATGATTGGAAACTATGGCCAACTATGTTCAAACTATGATTATAAGCAATAATTAAAAATGGTGAGAAACTATGATAATAAACTGTGAACAACAATGAAGCCATGTTTGTGTGTGTGTGAGATCTATTATTTAATTGTGTAATATTGCACCTTCTCTTTCAATATGTATAACATTTCACTCAATGCAAACCAAAGTAACAAATATTTAACAATGTTTCAATGTTTTGTATTGCAACAGTTATGAGAGACAATGACTTCCACTTGTTAGGGAATTATTAATATAATGTGTTTTACATTTATCTGTGATAACTTTATGTAATAGATCCTCTCTCTCTCAAGCTATGTGACCTTTTTAACCACTCAAAACAGCACCTGTGACCCAAATCTCTCTCAGCCATCACAGATGAACATAAGTTCATGTAATAGATCCTCTCTGTCTCTCTCGGCATGAAACATGAAAATAATATTAATTACATAGTTAATAACTACTTTAAAATCTATTAATTCTCATTAAAATATGTAAACAGTTAAATGAAAGTAAAATCTCTGTACATACCTTCTGTTTGAAATTGGGAATGTTGTTGTCGTCGCGGAGATATTTCCCAAATCCAGCCAGCAGATCACAATCCAGAGGCTTTTGGTATAAACCACTGCTTTGCATCCCCTTTCTCAGTTTGGTGTCCCATGACTGGTTCAATGGTCTGAAAAATATTTAGTATGCAGATTAGAATAAATAAAATACATCCATGTTTGCTTCTATACTTCTACGTAGTACTTGTTAATGAGATGATTTCTATTTGTATTTACTTACGGTTGGTACAACGCCGACTGGTCATCCTCCATGATGACGTCTGATTCTTCATCTATATTTTCATCTGTAGTTGGTGCCAACACTTGAGACACTTCCACTTGGCTGAAATATCATACAGATTAACAAAAACATTTATATCATTTTACAATCAAACATAATTGGACAACAGTTCAAATGAGCTCCAATAGCATGTAACTTGCACATATATTATTTTATCAGTGCAAAATAGTAGCTTACCCAGTTATTTGTTTGTCTTCTGGCTTGTTCGTAACAAAATGACCCATTTGTTCACGATTCTTAATCAGAGGTTGGAGTGCGTCCTGTTGTGTCACAATACAGCTGAGTATTCTGTAGTCAATGATCCTGCCGTGCCAAAGATGCTCTATCATGGAATCGCGGGAATTACGAACTTCCTGATCAATCTTTTGTTTTGATTCTGTCTTCATGCACACTCTGCTGAGATGTATAGATATGTTTTCCTGGTTCTTCATGCAAAATCTGCACACAATAGGGATCCTTCTTTGTTTTCTGTAAGAGAGTGAATGCACAATAAGTACATGTAATGAAGTTATTACTTAAAACCTCTCTGGGATATGTGGGACGGTAGCGTCCCACCTGGCCAACATCCAGTGAAAATGCAGAGCGCCAAATTCAAATGAATGACTGTAAAAATTTAACTTTCATGAAATTCCCACATTCAATATACCAAATTAAAGCTACACTTGTGATCAGTTCGTTTTATATGTTCTCTAACACAGACAGTTGTTCCTGCTGTAGATGTTATGCCTTTGTACAGATCTAGAATCAGTTCGTTTTATATGTTCTCTAACACAGACAGTTGTTCCTGCTGTAGATGTTATGCCTTTGCACAGATCAAGGACCAGTTCACCTCCACAATGCATTTACAGTACCGGTCAATTGTTTGGACACACCTACAAATTCAATGTTGTTTCTTTATTTTAACTATTGTCTACATTGTACAGATCTAGGATCAGTTTTAACTATTGTCTACACTGTAGAATAATAGTGGAGACATTGAAACTATGAAATAACACATATGGAATCATGTAGTAACCAAATAAGTGTTGGTATAAAAAGATATGTTATGTGGGAAGAGTTTTTCAAGATCTAGTTATTTAACTATACACCAGAAAACACACACAGGAGAGAAATCGTATAGCTGTGATCAATGTGTGAAGAGTTTTTATACATCTAGCCAGCTGACTTCACACCAGAGAACACACACAGGAGAGAAATCGTATAGCTGTGATCAATGTGAAAAGAGTTTTACTGGATCAAGCTCCATGATATTGCACCAGAGAACACACACAGGAGAAATATATTATGGCTGTGATCAATGTGGGAAGAGTTTTACTACATCCAGCCAGCTGACTTCACACCAGATAACACACAAAGGAGAGAAACCTTTTAGCTGTTCTCAATTTGGGAAGTTTTAATCACCGAAGCACCCTAATATCACACCGGAGAACTCACACATGAGATAAATCTTATAGCTGTGGTCAATGTGGGAAGAGTTTTGTTTCATCTGGCCATCTGACTATACACCAGAGAACACACACAGGAGAGAAATCTCATAGCTGTGATCAATGTGACAAGCGATACTCTGATAAAAGATCTCTGATCAAACATCAGAAAATACATACATGAAGGAGTTGTTTCATGATATCAATGAAATGATGTCACAATGTAGAATGTTTTAACATTGTAGTAGGAGTATTTTAATGATGTCACAATGTAGAATGTTTTAACATAGTAGTAGGAGTATTTTAATGATGTCACAATGTAAACGTTTGCCCCCTGTTCAATTGATTTCTGCATGATTTGGATATTAACCTCAGGGGGAAAATCCAGGCTATTAATCCAGTACTATTTATGTGATTTAACAAAAAGTGACTAAAAAAAAATAGCTGTGTTACACTTACAGCATTGGTGACCCACTTGTATCAAAATGTAGCTCGCTGTTTTCTACAAGTTGTCCTCTAACCAGTGATGTACACATTATTCCCAGATTCCATGTGGTTTTTGAGCTGTTAGTTTTAACATGACATGCAACCTCATCTCCCCACTCTCACGCAAATGATTTCAACATGATATCAATGAGTGATGACAAATAAGTGTTTCGTTCCTTTGTTTAGGGACCTCTAAATTTAAATGCATCACTCCAAAATGTAGCTGACTGTCTTCTGCAGGTTGTCCTCTAACCAGTGAGGTAAAATATATCTCCCATTTCCATGTGTTTGTTTAGTCGTGTTAGTTTCAACAGCACATACAACCTGATTTCCCCCCTAATTGATATCAGTGATTTATTGCTACTAAACAGCAGCATTGTTGTTGCTGGGCAGTTTATAAGGTGCTTGTTTAAAAACACAAGTAATATGATTATGACAGATGTTTGTGTTTATATACATGTTTTATTATTCCATGCCTCACCATTAAGTCAATTATTGCCAATACATATTAACAAAGGGGTGTACATTTGATTTTCATATTTCATAATTACAATTTATGTAACATTTAGTAATGATAATTATTTATGCAACCAGCTGACCACTTTTGGGTACAATTATATTGACATTGTTGCCCTGCTATTAGAATATCAGGGTTCATTCTCAGAAGTGCCAACCCAAATGTACTAGAGCATGACATTGGGGACTGGGCCCAGATCCAACAACATGCCTATCGAGTGAACCCTGAAAAGAGAGAGAAGCTCCGCAGTGAGGTGGAAAGTTACTACGGATATTGCAGGAGTTTCCTCTTGAAATCAGACCGTGGTAAGGACAACTTGGTTGCTGAAATTCTCAATGGTGGGCAGTCAAAAATGTTTTGCGTTTCGCCAGTGCGTTGCCATGGATCCCAATGTATTTTGACTGCACGTTTTTCTGTATTAGAGATGAGTTTTGTTTGGGCGCGTTCCAAGGGGATGAGAGTTCTAGAAGCAAGTGAGTTTTAGGAAGACGAGAGTTCTAGAAGCTAGTGAGTTAAAAAAAAAACATTGTAGAAAAATATATATATTTAGAAATACGTGTTTTCTTGTTTTTAATTGTTGACAGCCAGTAGACACCATGTTTATATTGATGAAGGTGAAGCATTGTAGTTGATTATAATGTGAAATGGAAGTTGTTTTCTGTTGGAGGTGAGCAAACTTGTCAGACAAAAATATAGGACGTATTTGTTGTCTTAAGGGGGAAGGTGTTACAGGCTTTGGTTTTTCCATTTATGTTTTGAGGTTGGGATTTAGCACGTATAGCTCGTTAGCACGTATAGCTGGTTAGCACGTAGGGAGCACTGATTGGTGTCACCTCGTTAGTCAGTTTGTGTTACACCTGTGCTGGCTTGTCCATCTCGTTAGTGGGAAGGTGTTTCACCTGAGCTGGTCCAGTTGATATTTAACAGTGCCTGGCCCAGTATGCCAGTTGTCTTCAAAGACTTGGAGGGTCAACAACGTTAGTTGCGCTACCTTTTTGGTTTGCTTCCTGTCTTTAAGTTTGGTGTGGGTTTTTCCTTTGTTTGTCTCTTCTTGGGCAGATTTAGTGGCTGTCTTTTAGGTCCCAGTTGTTGTTACTAGTCAACTTTCAGTGGACACCCCCATAGTGTCTTTCAGAACCCCTCCTAAAACCCCACCTGTTTAGTTGTGGTTGTTGTCAGTGACTCTTTGTTAGTTCCCTTTTCTATTTAAGGGACATTTGTGGTTTTCTTGCTGTGGAACGTAACAAGAAAACAATGGAGAAAATCAAGCTTATATTTTGGGTTGGATATGGCATCCCAATTCTTAATATTTTAATCAATGACATTCATTTACAATGCTCATTAATCTTTCAGTTGTTGTTTTTTTTATCCTGTTGTGATAAATATTTCTTTATTTTCTTTGTGGAGCCATTGTGTTGCATCCATGTCTGAAATGTGCTGTATAAATGAAGCTTGATTTGAACATATTGTAACCCAATGACCAATGAAGAAATATGTGTAAAGCAACACACATCTTAGTATGAAAAACAGTATCAATCTGACGTTTCCAGCCTGCTGAAGGCGTGGTGGAGTGGTAAACACCACCCCCGGCTCTATCAGGGGCTTGAGGTGGTCTCCCACAGCTCTGCTGGTGGAGTGGTAAACACCACCCCCGGCTCTACCAGGGGCTTGAGGTGGTCTCCCACAGCTCTGCTGGTGGAGTGGTAAACACCACCCCCGGCTCTACCAGGGGCTTGAGGTGGTCTCCCACAGCTCCTCTTATATCATGTTCTGTGGCCTTGCCGTTCCATTTCTTGACTGCCCTTGACTGCCCTCATCCAGACAGGACTGTCTGGATGAGCGTTTCAGACAGCGGGGTTACCCAGAGGACTGTCTGGATGAGTGTTTCAGACAGCGGGGTTACCCAGAGGACTGTCTGGATGAGTGTTTCAGACAGCGGGGTTACCCAGAGGACTGTCTGGATGAGTGTTTCAGACAGCGGGGTAACCCAGAGGACTGTCTGGATGAGTGTTTCAGACAGCGGGGTAACCCAGAGGACTGTCTGGATGAGTGTTTCAGACAGCGGGGTTACCCAGAGGACTGTCTGGATGAGCGTTTCAGACAGCGGGGTTACCCAGAGGACTGTCTGGATGAGCGTTTCAGACAGCGGGGTTACCCAGAGGACTGTCTGTAGTAGAAACATCTGTTGGTTGGTAGAATGTGTAAAGATCCACCTCATTGGTTAATATTCCCTGTAGTAGTAACATCTGTTGGTTGGTAGAATGTGTAAAGACCCACCTCATTGGTTAATATTCACTGTAGTAGAAACATCTGTTGGGTTGGTAGAATGTAGAAGTAGGTTTTAAATTCATACTTATTACAAATCTGTAGTTGTCTGACTATTACATTTATCTGCGTTAACCACTCCAGTCAACAGATGGCGATATGCGTTTTTAAGGCGATGCTATCAGAGTGACGTATAATGTAGTGGACGGGACGCTTCTTCAACAACATCTAGTCAGCCACCTCGGTAGCTTCCTAGCGGAAACATTCAAGCTGTTCAGACTGCTTCGGTGTATATTTAACTCTGTATGTGAAACCTAATTCTGTCTTTTAACGAGTTTCCCCATTTAATGTCATATTTCCGTTTAGTCAGGGAACGGTAGCTGGCTTGATAAATGAGCCTATCACTAGGCTAGTCGCTAACTAGCTAGGTTAGCTGGCTAACATCGCCGACCATGAGCTCAGCAAGCTACTGCCCTCCTGCTAAAAAAGAGGTCTGCTGGAAGGAGAAAGAAGGTATTTGGCTGAACGTTGTCGTGAAAGAGGAGGATGAAGAGAAGGATGTCACAGTAAACGAAGAAGTAGAGGGTGAGGCTGTTACAGAGAAAGAAGAGGAGGAAAACGATTATACTTTTTCTGGAGTGAATGAAGGAGAGATAACTGTCATATTGAAGGAGGAGGAGAGGGAAGAAGAAGAGGAGGAGACAGAAGATCTGAGTAACACCAGTAAGTCCTGTCTTGAAAATACTTTTTGAACTGATGCGTGGTTTTAAAACGGCATTCTACTCAAGTTCTGAGCTTAAATGCCGTTTATTAATGTAGGAATTGATAAAGCTACACTGTAAGATGTGAATACCATCAACAAGCTGGCCAACAACAAAACTTTAACAATGGATTTGCACGCAAAATCACAACTTAAATGTCTCACGGAATGGACTTGCCTTCATTCAATACTGCAATTCCATTGTGCTAAACTGGCGGCGATTCCTAGCCCACTGTTGACTGCGGTCAAGTGAGCCGACAGTCGCAAAACGCGGTCAGTTTCTTCCTGAGTTTGCGTGCGCGAATACACTTTTTTTCAGGCAGGGAAACTGAGTTGAACCGACTCTCATGCACAGATAGTCGAGACGCTACAAATCATTCCAAGCAAACCGTTTGAAGCACACTTATTCAATCTTCCATAATAAAAATGATACCAAATCGTTTATTTAATTTTCGCGTTATCATAAATGACTATTATTGCTAGAGTGCCAAGCGTAGTCTGGACTGGTGTTAACGCTACAGCATACAATCACATTCTAGACCATTCTGTGCTTCCAACTTTGTGGCAACAATTTAGGGAAGGCCCTTTGCTGTTTCAGCATGACAATGCCCCTGGACCTAGGTCCATACAGAAATGGTTTGTCGAGATCGGTGTAGAAGAACTTGACTGGCCTGCACAGAGCCCTGACCTCAACCCCATCGAACACCTTTGGGATGAATTGGAACACCAACTGCGAGCCAGGCCTAATCGCCCAACCTCACTAATGCTGTTGTGGCTGAATGGAAGCAAGTCCCCCACAGCAATGTTCCAACATCTAGTGGAAAGCCTTCCCAGAAGACTGGAGGCTGTTATAGCAACAAAGGGGGGACCACTCCTCTTTTTAATTCACATGATTTTGGAGTAAGATGTTTGACGAGCAGGTGTTCACATACTTTTGGTCATGTAGTGTTTCTAGCGTATTCCAAAGTTACTCTATAATTCTGTCACCGAAATAAATGTTGCTGTGGTTACAGCAGCTAGCGTAGTCCTTAGAATTTGGAAGGGTCATGGCCACTCCTACTCTGAAACAGTGGACAGTACCTGTAGGATTTATTAAGGAAGTCAGACATGGTGTATGACTAGATTATGAACAGTATCTATAGGACTTATTAAGGAAGTCAGACATGGTGTATGACTAGATTATGAACAGTATCTATAGGACTTATTAAGGAAGTCAGACATGGTGTATGACTAGATTATGAACAGTATCTATAGGACTTATTAAGGATGTCAGACATGGTGTATGACTAGATTATGAACAGTATCTATAGGACTTATTAAGGACGTCAGACATGGTGTATGACTAGATTATGAACAGTATCTATAGGACTTATTAAGGAAGTCAGACATGGTGTATGACTAGATTATGAACAGTATCTATAGGACTTATTAAGGACGTCAGACATGGTGTATGACTAGATTATGAACAGTATCTATAGGACTTATTAAGGAAGTCAGACATGGTGTATGACTAGATTATGAACAGTATCTATAGGACTTATTAAGGAAGTCAGACATGGTGTATGACTAGATTATGAACAGTATCTATAGGACTTATTAAGGACGTCAGACATGGTGTATGACTAGATTATGAACAGTATCTATAGGACTTATTAAGGAAGTCAGACATGGTGTATGACTAGATTATGAACAGTATCTATAGGACTTATTAAGGAAGTCAGACATGGTGTATGACTAGATTATGAACAGTATCTATAGGACTTATTAAGGACGTCAGACATGGTGTATGACTAGATTATGAACAGTACCTATAGGACTTATTAAGGAAGTCAGACATGGTGTATGACTAGATTATGAACAGTATCTATAGGACTTATTAAGGAAGTCAGACATGGTGTATGACTAGATTATGAACAGTATCTATAGGACTTATTAAGGATGTCAGACATGGTGTATGACTAGATTATGAACAGTATCTGTAGGACTTATTAAGGAAGTCAGACATGGTGTGTGACTAGATTATGAACAGTATCTATAGGACTTATTAAGGAAGTCAGACATGGTGTATGACTAGATTATGAACAGTATCTATAGGACTTATTAAGGAGGTCAGACATGGTGTATGACTAGATTATGAACAGTATCTATAGGACTTATTAAGGAAGTCAGACATGGTGTATGACTAGATTATGAACAGTACCTGTAGGACTTATTAAGGACGTCAGACATGGTGTATGACTAGATTATGAACAGTATCTATAGGACTTATTAAGGACGTCAGACATGGTGTGTGACTAGATTATGAACAGTATCTATAGGACTTATTAAGGACGTCAGACATGGTGTATGACTAGATTATGAACAGTATCTATAGGACATGGTGTATGACTAGATTATGAACAGTATCTATAGGACTTATTAAGGACGTCAGACATGGTGTATGACTAGATTATGAACAGTATCTATAGGACATGGTGTATGACTAGATTATGAACAGTATCTATAGGATTTATTAAGGACGTCAGACATGGTGTATGACTAGATTATGAACAGTATCTATAGGATTTATTAAGGACGTCAGACATGGTGTATGACTAGATTATGAACAGTATCTATAGGACTTATTAAGGACGTCAGACATGGTGTATGACTAGATTATGAACAGTACCTATAGGACTTATTAAGGACGTCAGACATGGTGTATGACTAGATTATGAACAGTATCTATAGGACTTATTAAGGATGTCAGACATGGTGTATGACTAGATTATGAACAGTATCTATAGGACTTATTAAGGAAGTCAGACATGGTGTATGACTAGATTATGAACAGTACCTATAGGACTTATTAAGGACGTCAGACATGGTGTATGACTAGATTATGAACAGTATCTATAGGACTTATTAAGGACGTCAGACATGATGTATGACTAGATTATGAACAGTATCTATAGGACTTATTAAGGAAGTCAGACATGGTGTATGACTAGATTATGAACAGTATCTATAGGACTTATTAAGGACGTCAGACATGGTGTATGACTAGATTATGAACAGTATCTATAGGACTTATTAAGGACGTCAGACATGGTGTATGACTAGATTATGAACAGTACCTATAGGACTTATTAAGGACGTCAGACATGATGTATGACTAGATTATGAACAGTATCTATAGGACTTATTAAGGAAGTCAGACATGGTGTATACCTACTTAATGCTTTAAATGACGATCACTTTCCTGTATATCATCCTAGCAGGAAGACGGACACACTGTCCTGTATATCATCCTAGCAGGCATAGAAACTTTCCTGTATATCATCCTAGCAGGCAGACGGACAGACGCTTTCCTGTATATCATCCTAGCAGGCATAGAAACTTTCCTGTATATCATCCTAGCAGGCAGACGGACAGACGCTTTCCTGTTTATCATCCTAGCAGGCAGGCGGACAGACGCTTTCCTGTATATCATCCTAGCAGGCATAGACACTTTCCTGTATATCATCCTAGCAGGCAGGCATAGACACTTTCCTGTTTATCATCCTAGCAGGAAGGCATAGACACTTTCCTGTTTATCATCCTAGCAGGCAGGCGGACAGACACGTTCCTGTTTATCATCCCGGCAGGCAGGCGGACAGAGACACAGTTGAAGTCGGAAGTTTACATACACCTTAGCCAAATACGTTTAAACTCAGTTTTTCACAATTCCGGACATTTAATCCTAGTAAAAATTCCCTGTCTTAGGTCAGTCAGGATCACCACTTTATTTTAAGAATGTGAAATGTCAGAATAATAGTAGAGAGAATGATTTATTTCATATTTTATTTCTTTCATCACATTCCCAGTGGGTCAGAAGTTAACACACACTCAATTAGTATTTGGTAGCATTGCCTTTAAATTGTTTAAATTGGGTCAAATGTTTCGGGTAGGCTTCCACAAGCTTCCCACAATAAATTGGGTGAATTTTGGCCCATTCCTCCTGACAGAGCTGATGTAACTGAGTCAGGTTTGTAGGCCTCCTTGCTCGCACTCACTTTTTCAGTTATGCCCACAAATGTTCTATAGGACTGAGGTCAGGGCTTTGTCACAATACCTTGACTTTGTTGTCCTTAAGCCATTTTGCCAAAACTTTGGAAGTATGCTTGGGGTCATTGTCCATTTGGAAGAACCATTTGTGACCAAGCTTTAACTTCCTGACTGATGTCTTGAGATGTTGCTTCAATATATCCACATACAGTATATCACAAAAGTGAGTACACCCCTCACAATTTTGTAAATATTTGAGTTTATCTTTTCATGTGACAACACTGAAGAAATGACACTTTGCTACAATTATAAGCAATTTGGACATTTTCACTTAGGGGTGTACTCACTTTTGTTGCCAGCGGTTCAGACATTAATGGCTGTGTGCTGAGTTATTTTGAGGGGACAGCAAATGTACACTGTTATACAAGCTGTACACTCACTACTTTACATTGTAGCAAAGTGTCATTTCTTCAGTGTTGTCCCATGAAAAGATATACTCAAATATTTACAAAAATGTGAGGGGTGTACTCACTTTTGTGATATACTGTATATCCACGTCCGTCAGTGGAGACAGGAAGCACCAAGGAGACGTCCGTCAGTGGAGACAGGAAGCACCAAGGAGACCTCCCTCAGTGGAGACAGGAAGCACCAAGGAGACCTCCCTCAGTGGAGACAGGAAGCACCAAGGAGACGTCCGTCAGAGGAGACAGGAAGCACCAAGGAGACGTCCGTCAGTGGAGACAGGAAGCACCAAGGAGACCTCCCTCAGTGGAGACAGGAAGCACCAAGGAGACCTCCCTCAGTGGAGACAGGAAGCACCAAGGAGACGTCCGTCAGTGGAGACAGGAAGCACCAAGGAGACCTCCGTCAGTGGAGACAGGAAGCACCAAGGAGACCTCCGTCAGTGGAGACAGGAAGCACCAAGGAGACCTCCCTCAGTGGAGACAGGAAGCACCAAGGAGACATCCGTCAGAGGAGACAGGAAGCACCAAGGAGACGTCCGTCAGTGGAGACAGGAAGCACCAAGGAGACGTCCATCAGTGGAGACAGGAAGCACCAAGGAGACGTCCATCAGTGGAGACAGGAAGCACCAAGGAGACGTCCGTCAGTGGAGACAGGAAGCACCAAGGAGACCTCCCTCAGTGGAGACAGGAAGCACCAAGGAGACGTCCATCAGTGGAGACAGGAAGCACCAAGGAGACGTCCGTCAGTGGAGACAGGAAGCACCGAGGAGACGTCCGTCAGTGGAGACAGGAAGCACCAAGGAGACGTCCGTCAGAGGAGACAGGAAGCACCAAGGAGACCTCCCTCAGTGGAGACAGGAAGCACCAAGGAGACGTCCATCAGTGGAGACAGGAAGCACCAAGGAGACGTCCGTCAGTGGAGACAGGAAGCACCGAGGAGACGTCCGTCAGTGGAGACAGGAAGCACCAAGGAGACGTCCGTCAGAGGAGACAGGAAGCACCAAGGAGACGTCCGTCAGTGGAGACAGGAAGCACCAAGGAGACGTCCATCAGTGGAGACAGGAAGCTCCGAGGAGACTTCCGTCACCTGAATCTTGCTCTCCTCTGCTCTGAAGAAAAATATATTTGTTTATGCTTAATTCTTTCATAACATTAACAAATGATTATTCTTGCTTCATTCAATTATGTATAATGTGCCTTGAGCAAATGTGTTTCTTTCAATTATGTGTTGTGTAATTTTACCAAAATATACAGCTCACGTTTATGACATTGGTAACATTATCCTAGTACACACCTGACTGCAGGACATTGACAGGCCAGCTGATGGGCCCTGGGTAAATCTCTTGTACTGGGAGTACTCTGACAGGACTTCTTCTGGTGTAATTATGCCTTAGTCAAGAGCTCCTTGTAAAAGGCAACCAGACTCCTCAACTCCTCCTGACCATACTGACTATAGGCCTCTCTGACTAAGAACCACACAGAGACCTGCATTTTGTAGTCGCTTTAATAATACTTGTGAAAACTGACTTCAGGTGATTGAGGGATCTAGTCTAGATTATATGTCATAGGAAGTTTTATCATGTGGAGGATTCATTCAGGTCTCTGTTTAATTAAATCATCTGTTTGTCTTTGACAGGAGAGAGACCAGACTCTCCTTCTGACAGCAGGAAGAGTCCTTCAGGGAAACCAGACCCCGAGACGTCCAAACCAGCAGGACGACATCACTGCTCCCAGTGTGGAAAGAGTTTTACTCAGTTAGGGAGCCTGAGAACACATAAGAGAATACACACTGGAGAGAAGCCTTACCACTGTTCCCAATGTGGAATGACGTTTACCCAGTTAGGGAGCCTGCAAACGCATGAGAGGGGACACACAGGGGAAAAGCTTTTCCAATGTTCCCATTGTGGAAAGAGTTTTGGCCAGGTAGGAAACCTGAACAAGCATGAGAGGACACACACAGGTAAGAAGATGTACCGCTGCTCCCAGTGTGGAGAGAGATTTACCCGGTTAAGGTACCTGAAAGAGCATGAAAGAATACATACAAATACACAGGAGGAGAAGACATACCACTGCTCTCATTGTGGAAAGACCTTTTCCCAGTCAGAGAACCTGAAAACACATGAGAGAATCGAGAGGCTGTGTTCTGACTTGTGTTTCTGACTGAGAATTTGTGTTTTTGTTTGGGCTGTCAGACTTCACTTTGTGTAATGTTAGTGCACTATTTTTTGTGAATTTATTGTGATGTTTTTAAAATTGTATAACTGCCTTTAATTTTGCTGGACCCCAGGAAGAGGAGCTGCTGCCTTGGCAGGAACTAATGGGGATCCATAATAAACCCCAGGAAGAGTAGCTGCTGCCTTGGCAGGAACTAACGGGGATCCATAATAAACCCCAGGAAGAGTAGCTGCTGCCTTGGCAGGAACTAAATGGGATCTATACTAAATACAAATACTTTTATCAATATATTTGTCTCTCTTTATTCTCGGATTTGAAAATGCTAATTAGCATCAAAGTAGACGACATGCAAGACTACAAATCCCTGCAAGCTCCTGCAAGTCATCTCTAGCTGACACCTTTCACAGAACAGTTCACAGAATTGTCCATTGAAATAAATGTTGACAATTTAATCATTGCTACATTAAGGCCTGATTGGTGGAGTGCTGCAGAGATGGTTGTCCTTCTGGAAGGTTCTCCCGTCTCCACAGAGGAAATCTGAAGCTCTGTCAGAGTGAACATCGGGTTCTTGTTCACCTCCCTGACCAAGGCCCTTCTCCCCCGATTTATCAGTTTGGCCGGGCGGCCAGTTCTAGAAAGAGTATTGGTGGTTCCAAACTTCTTCCATTTAAGAATGATGGCGGCCATTGTGTTCTTGGGGACCGTCAATGCTGCAGACATTTTTTGGTACCTTTCCCCAGATCTTTGCCTCGACACAATCCTGTCTCAGAGCTCTACGGACAATTCCTTTGACCTCATGGCTTGGTTTTTGCTCTGACATGCACTGTAAACTGTGGGACCTTATATAGACAGGTGTGTGCCTTTCCAAATCATGTCTAATCAATTGAATTTACCACAGGTGGACTCCAATCAAGTTGTAGAAACATCTCAAGGATGATCAATGGCATCAGGATGCATCTGAGCTCAATTTCGAGTCTCAAAGCAAAGGGTCTGAATACTTAAGTAAATACATTTGAAAAAATGTCAAATCTGTTTTTGGTTTATAATTTTGGGGTATTGTGTGTAGATTGATGAGGGGAAAAAATCTTCAATTTTAGAATGAGGCTGTAATGTAACTAAATGTGGAAAAAGTGAAGGGTTCTGAATACTTAACGAATGCACTGTATTACCCTGGCAGTGTTTTCTACCGATGGCAGAGTTTTCTACCATTGACAGTTTTGTACACAGTCATGTGATACGTGGTATAGAAAAGTCCAATCTTAGGAGAGTACATGGGAGGCACTATACTGTGTGTCTGCAGGTGTCTATCTGGTCAAAACCACTGATACAGGTGCCCCTCCACCCTCTGGTGGGATGGATCATGTCTACAGAGAAACCTACATTCAAATACTTTGATTTGTGTGTATTGGGTATATGTTGTGAAATTGTTAGATATTACTGCACTGTCGGAGCTAGAACCACAAGCATTTTGCTACACCCGCAATAACATTTGCTTAACACGTGTATGTGACCAATAAAATGTGATTTGATTTTGAAATTAACGTCCTATTTATCAAAGGTACTTTTGGCTGGAGTCAAAATTACTCCAAAGGATTTGAGTTTGTTAAAAGTCCATATTGATACAGAAACACTAAACCATGATTTAGATATATTAAGAACAAGTTGATTGACAAAGTCATGAAGAATTAAATTAACCACATTTCGGCTCTGATAAAATATATGGCTCTGGGGTCAAAATGATCCATGTCAGAAGTGTGGTTCAATGCAAATATGTAGTGGGTCTAAAGTTTGTTTTAAATTAGCACTCATTAAAAACGACTCAATCAACACATGCTTTTATTTGAACGACTTAATATAATAATCAACTTTTATGAAATACTGTACATGAAAAATAAACTTTTGGTTCCTCAACTGCGTTGCCCACTCCAGGCAGCAGATGGCGATGTGCGTCTTTTAGGTTCTGGCGATGCTGCCAGTGTGACGTATAATCTAGTGGACGGGACGCTCCTTCAACAACAACAGTTAGTCAGACACCTCGGTAGCTTTCTAGCAAACATAGCTACAACATTCACGCTCTTTACACTGTTATGGTGTATATTAGTCGCTGTGTTTTAAACACACTTCTGTCGTATGTACTTGTTGGCCCATTTAATTATATAATTACGTTGTTTGTCAGCTAGCTGGTTTGCTAAATTAGCTCAGAACTAGGCTAGTCGCTAATGCTAGCTAGCGAACATCCCCGACCATGAGTTCACTAAGCTACTCTCCTGCTAAAAAAGAGGTCTTCTGGACGGAGAAAGAAGCTCTCCTGAAAGAGGAGGAGGAAGAGAAGGATGTTACAATACAAAAACAAGTAGAGGGTGAGGCTGTTACCGTGAAAGAAGAAGAGAAAGACGTTTCTGTGGAAGAAAAGGAAGACTCGTTCAGAGTGAAAGAGGAGGAGGAGGATGTTACAGTAAAAGAAGAGGAGGCGGAGAGAGAGGAGGATGCAGTTTTTGGAGTGAAAGAGGAGGGGGAGATGACTGTCACATCGAAAAAGGAGGAGGAGGACGAAGAGGAGGAAACTGGACATCTGGGCCCGGTTTCCCAAAGGCATCTTAAGGCCTCCTATGGTTCTAACGGTGAACTTCTCCGTAAGATGGTTTTGAGAAACCGGGCCGTGATTAACACTAGTAAGTACTGTCTTAAAAACAGAGGAACAAACTCTGCAGTTGTTGAACTGATGTGTGGTGTTAAAGGGGAAATATGCAATTGCTACATTTATATTATTTATTCATAGCCATTGATTCTTGAAGAATATAACACATGCCTCATGAGCTTAGTTCAACTGTTGTTCCCCATCAGAACCCCAAACAAGCTTTTTTTACGCCAATGTTTAGAAACATAGTAAACCAACACTGTATAGCTTCAACATGGTTAAAACTATAATGCTGATATAATCGATGGTCAGTCCTTGCATCCATAGGTCTGTCTATGAATTTGAGAGTAGTTACATTTCTCCAGCCCCATCCATCATCTTATTACCAAAACAGTGGTGGAATGACATCTTTGTTATTGTTTTGAACTGCAGATTGGTTGGTTGATTGATTTGGCTTTTTTAAAGGGACAACCTAGGATTTAAACAGCAACAAAATGCCTGCCTGAGACTTGGTTTGGTAAACAGCTGAGGGATGGGGGCTGGAGAAATGTAATCACTCTCACATTCATAGAGAAAGCTATTGTAGCAACCTTAACCCAAAACCTAGCGACCTCATCAAGAAGTTCAGACATCTTGGCGTAACAGTTATAAAGTGTTGGCTTGACATTCGCTGGACCAGGTTTGAGTTCAGCTCAGGGCTACCCCCTGAATTCACTACACTATGAATACGAGGACTGGCCATCCATAAGGTCAAAATGATAGTTTTAAACTAGGCTTGGTGCTGGGCGGTAGTCCTTGAGTCATCTCTCTCCCTCCTGACAATAAATGTTACACCCTCAGAGCTGCAATTGTCTCCTAGCCAGTTATGGAGGACTAAACGTCTGCTGAACTGTTTGTCACCATTTAGGAAGGACAGAGGGACAGATATTATGGGGTGTTTGTTGGTGTCAAGTAGAGACCCAATCAGCTCTTTAAAATGACTGACTAGTAGCCAAACAATGTTTTCATTTGTATTTGTTTTCTCAGTCAGCTGCCCAGGAAAGAGGAAGGAATGGCCCTTATTCATATATGTGGCCTTAGAAATAAGGTTCATGAAATCAATACCTTGTTAACATCGGATAACATTCATATACTGGCCACCTCTGACACTCACTTAGATCATTCCTTTGATACAGCAGGAGCAATACAGGGATATAACATCTACATAAAAGACAGGAATGCCAATGGGGGAGGTGTTGCTGTATATGTTCTAGGACGGGAAAAAATCAAATACTAAAACCTGCTGTTTTCAACTCTCTAGAGACCGCAGGAGCTGTAGAGATACTCTTAATGATACTCTCTATGAAAAGCCAACTGACATTTACTCCTGAGGTGCTGACTTGCTGCACCCTCGACTACTGTTATTATTATTTGACCATGCTGGTCATTTATGAACATTTGAACATCTTGGCCATGTTCTGTTATAATCTCCACCCGGCACAGCCAGAAGAGGACTGGCCACCCCTCATAGCCTGGTTCCTCTCTAGGTTTCGGCCTTTCTAGGGAGTTTTTCCTAGCCACCCTGCTTCTACACCTGCATTGCTTGCTGTTTGGGGTTTTAGGCTGGGTTTCTGTACTGCACTTTGAGATATCAGCTGATGTAAGAAGGGCTATATAAATACATTTGATTTAATATAACTATTGTTGCTCACTTGACTGTCTTAAGACAATTGTAAAATAATTTTAACATTCATTACAGACGTCAATTGTTGTACAATATCATGGCTATGCTGTTGGCATCACCTTTTACAGTGGATTTCTGCTGTTGTGGGCCTTTAACCATCTGTCTGACTTGTTGTTCACACAGGAGAGAGACGTGACTATCGTGGATCCTCTGGGGAGCCTCAACAACATTATGAAACTGATGAGGCAGAGAAGAGTCCCTCCCGATCAGAACACCTCAAGAAACACCAGAGGAGACCCACAGGGAAGAAATCTCACTGCTGCTCTGACTGTGGGAAGAGTTACTTAAGATCAAATTCACTAAAAGTACACATGAGAATTCACACAGGAGAGAAACCTTATAGCTGTGATCAATGTGGAAAGACTTTTACTACATCTAGCCATCGGATTGTACACCAGAGAACACACACAGGAGACAAATCGTATAGCTGTGATCAATGTGGGAAGAGTTTTACTCAGTCAAGCAGCCTCTTATCGCACCAGAGAAAACACTCAGGAGAGAAACCTTACAGCTGTGATCAATGTGGGAAGAGTTTTACTCAGTCAAGCAACCTGGTATCACACCAGAGAACACACACAGGAGAGAAATCGTATAGCTGTGATTAATGTGGGAAGAGTTTTACTACATCCAGCCATCGGATTATACACCAGAGAACACACACAGGAGAGAAACCTTATAGCTGTGATCAATGTGGGAAAAGTTTTACTACATCTAGCCATCTGATTGTACACCAGAGAACACACACAGGAGAGAAATCTTATAGCTGTGGTCAATGTGGGGAGAGCTTTACTACATCTAGCTATATGACTATACACCAGAGAACACACACAGGAGAGAAACCTTATAGCTGTGTTCAATGTGGGAAGAGTTTTACTACATCTAGCTATATGACTATACACCAGAGAACACACCCAGGAGAGAAACCTCATAGCTGTGATCAATGTGACAAGCGATACTCTGATAAAAGATCTCTGATCAAACATCAGAAAATACATACATGAAGGAGTTGTTTCATGATATCAATGAAATTATGTCACAATGTAGAATGTTTTAACATTGTAGTAGGAGTATTTTAATAATGTCACAATGTAGAATGTTTTAACATTGTAGTAGGAGTATTTTAATGATGTCACAATGTAGAATGTTTTCACATTGTAGTAGGAGTATTTTAATGATGTCACAATGTAGAATGTTTTAACATAGTAGAAGGAGTATTTTAATAATGTCACAATGTAGAACACTAAACGTTTGCCCCCTGTTCTATTGATTTCAGCATGATATGGATATTAGCCTCATCAGGGGAAAAATCCAGGCTCTGAATTGAAAGTGTACTATTTATGTGATGTAACAGAAAGTGACTAACAAAAAAAGAGCTGTGTTACACTTACAGCATTGGTGACCCACTTGAATCAAAATGTAGCTCGCTGTTTTCTACAAGTTGTCCTCTAACCAGTGATGTACACATTATTCCCAGATTCCATCTGGTTTTTGAGCTGTTAGTTTTAACATGACATGCAACCTCATCTCCCCACTCTCACGCAAATGATTTCAACATGATATAGATGAGTGATGAAAAATAAGTGTTGGGTTCCTTTGTTTAGCGACCTCTAAGTTTAAATGCATCACTCCAAAATGTAGCTGACTGTCTTCTGCAGGTTGTCCTCTAACCAGTGAGGTAAAATATATCTCCCATTTCCATGTGTTTTTTTAGTCGTGTTAGTTTCAACAGCACGTACAACCTGATTTCCCCCTAATTGATATCAGTGATTTATTGCTACTTGTCAAAACAACAGTGTTTCTGGTGCTTGTGCATTTTAAAAGGTGCTTGTTTTAAAAAATACAAGTAATATGATTATTGTTGCAGATGTTTGTGCAGATAGTATATTTTATGTTTAGGTTTTCAATATCACAAACTGTTTCTGCATATTGGTTATTGATTTGGAGACTTTAAAACTGTGTTTTGACATTGGGCTATACCACCGAGCTAAATGTAATGAAAAGACGTTGAAAAGAAGACTATACCCAACGTCAAATATACGTTTGGTTTTAGTTGAAAGGTTTAAATATTTATTTTCGGGTTGTTGTTAATAATGACTTGAAAACAACTTAATTTCAAAGTTCTTGCAGTCTATACAGATTGACTGTTGTGGAAAATATTGAATCAAATATTTCACCAATACCGGAACCTGTGAATTCAATTAGACTTTATTACATAACACTCTAACCACTACCCTGCCGCCCCGATAATACACTAAATACATGTAATGTAGTCTATACAGTCTGATCCTTACGTAACATTCTAACCACTAGGCTACCCTGCCGCCCAATAATACACTAAATACATGTAATATAGTCTATACAGTCTGATCCTTACATAACATTCTAACCACTAGGCTACCCTGCCGCCCCAATAATACACTAAATACATGTAATATAGTCTATACAGTCTGATCCTTACATAACATTCTAACCACTAGGCTACCCTGCCGCCCCAATAATACACTAAATACATGTAATATAGTCTATACAGTCTGATCCTTACATAACATTCTAACCACTACCCTGCCGCCCCGATAATACACTAAATACATGTAATATAGTCTATACAGTCTGATCCTTACATAACATTCTAACCACTAGGCTACCCTGCCGCCCCAATAATACACTAAATACATGTAATATAGCCTATACAGTCTGATCCTTACATAACATTCTAACCACTAGGCTACCCTGCCGACCCAATAATACACTAAATACATGTAATATAGCCTGTACAGTCTGATCCTTACATAACATTCTAACCACTAGGCTACCCTGCCGCCCAAATAATACACTAAATACATGTAATATAGTCTATACAGTCTGATCCTTACATAACATTCTAAACACTACCCTGCCGCCCCAATAATACACTAAATACATGTAATATAGTCTATACAGTCTGATCCTTACATAACACTCTAACCACTAGGCTACCCTGCCGCCCCAATAATACACTAAATACATGTAATATAGTCTATACAGTCTGATCCTTACATAACATTCTAACCACTACCCTGCCACCCCAATAATACACTAAATACATGTAATATAGTCTATACAGTCTGATCCTTACATAACATTCTAACCACTAGGCTACCCTGCCGCCCCAATAATACACTAAATACATGTAATATAGTCTATACAGTCTGATCCTTACATAACATTCTAACCACTACCCTGCTGCCCCAATAATACACTAAATACATGTAATATAGTCTATACAGTCTGATCCTTACATAACATTCTAACCACTAGGCTACCCTGCCGCCCCAATAATACACTAAATACATGTAATATAGTCTATACAGTCTGATCCTTACATAACATTCTAACCACTACCCTGCCGCCCCAATAATACACTAAATACATGTAATATAGTCTATACAGTCTGATCCTTACATAACATTCTAACCACTAGGCTACCCTGCCGCCCCAATAATACACTATATACATGTAATATAGTCTATACAGTTTGATCCTTACATAACATTCTAACCACTAGGCTACCCTGCCGCCCCAATAATACACTATATACATGTAATATAGCCTATACAGTCTGATCCTTACATAACATTCTAACCACTAGGCTACCCTGCTGCCCCAATAATACATTAAATACATGTAATATAGTCTATACAGTCTGATCCTTACATAACATTCTAACCACTAGGCTACCCTGCCGCCCCAATAATACACTAAATACATGTAATATAGTCTATACAGTCTGATCCTTACATAACATTCTAACCACTACCCTGCCACCCCAATAATACACTAAATACATGTAATATAGTCTATACAGTCTGATCCTTACATAACATTCTAACCACTAGGCTACCCTGCCGCCCCAATAATACACTAAATACATGTAATATAGTCTATACAGTCTGATCCTTACATAACATTCTAACCACTAGCCTACCCTGCCGCCCCAATAATACACTAAATACATGCAATATAGTCTATACAGTCTGATCCTTACATAACATTCTAACCACTAGGCTACCCTGCCGCCCCAATAATACACTAAATACATGTAATATAGTCTATACAGTCTGATCCTTACATAACATTCTAACCACTACCCTGCTGCCCCAATAATACACTAAATACATGTAATATAGTCTATACAGTCTGATCCTTACATAACATTCTAACCACTACCCTGCCGCCCCAATAATACACTAAATACATGTAATATAGCCTATACAGTCTGATCCTTACATAACATTCTAACCACTACCCTGCCACCCCAATAATACACTAAATACATGTAATATAGTCTATACAATCTGATCCTTACATAACATTCTAACCACTAGGCTACCCTGCCGCCCCAATAATACACTAAATACATGTAATATAGTCTATACAGTCTGATCCTTACATAACATTCTAACCACTAGGCTACCCTGCCGCCCCAATAATACACTAAATACATGTAATATAGCCTATACAGTCTGATCCTTACATAACATTCTAACCACTACCCTGCCGCCCCGATAATACACTAAATACATGTAATATAGTCTATACAGTCTGATCCTTACATAACATTCTAACCACTAGGCTACCCTGCCGCCCCAATAATACACTAAATACATGTAATATAGCCTATACAGTCTGATCCTTACATAACATTCTAACCACTACCCTGCCGCCCCAATAATACACTAAATACATGTAATATAGTCTATACAGTCTGATCCTTACATAACATTCTAACCACTACCCTGCCGCCTCAGTAATACACTAAATACATGCAATATAGTCTATACAGTCTGATCCTTACATAACATTCTAACCACTACCCTGCCGCCTCAGTAATACACTAAATACATGTAATATAGTCTATACAGTCTGATCCTTACATAACATTCTAACCTGCCGCCCCAATAATACACTAAATACATGTAATATAGTCTATACAGTCTGATCCTTACATAACATTCTAACCACTAGGCTACCCTGCCGCCCCAATAATACACTAAATACATGTAATATAGTCTATACAGTCTGATCCTTACATAACATTCTAACCACTAGCCTGCCGCCCCAATAATACACTAAATACATGTAATATAGTCTATACAGTCTGATCCTTACATAACATTCTAACCTGCCGCCCCAATAATACACTAAATACATGTAATATAGTCTATACAGTCTGATCCTTACATAACATTCTAACCACTAGGCTACCCTGCCGCCCCAATAATACACTAAATACATGTAATATAGTCTATACAGTCTGATCCTTACATAACATTCTAACCACTAGCCTGCCGCCCCAATAATACACTAAATACATGTAATATAGTCTATACAGTCTGATCCTTACATAACATTCTAACCTGCCGCCCCAATAATACACTAAATACATGTAATATAGTCTATACAGTCTGATCCTTACATAACATTCTAACCACTAGGCTACCCTGCCGCCCCAATAATACACTAAATACATGTAATATAGTCTATACAGTCTGATCCTTACATAACATTCTAACCACTACCCTGCTGCCTCAGTAATACACTAAATACATGTAATATAGTCTATACAGTCTGATCCTTACATAACATTCTAACCACTACCCTGCTGCCTCAGTAATACACTAAATACATGTAATATAGTCTATACAGTCTGATCCTTACATAACACTCTAACCACTACCCTGCCACCCCAATAATACACTAAATACATGTAATATAGCCTATACAGTCTGATCCTTACATAACATTCTAACCAGTACCCTGCCACCCCAATAATACACTAAATACATGTAATATAGTCTATACAGTCTGATCCTTACATAACACTCTAACCACTACCCTGCCGCCCCAATAATACACTAAATACATGTAATATAGTCTATACAGTCTGATCCTTACATAACATTCTAACCACTACCCTGCCACCCCAATAATACACTAAATACATGTAATATAGCCTATACAGTCTGATCCTTACATAACATTCTAACCACTACCCTGCCGCCCCAATAATACACTAAATACATGTAATATAGTCTATACAGTCTGATCCTTACATAACATTCTAACCACTACCCTGCCGCCCCGATAATACACAAAATACATGTAATATAGTCTATACAGTCTGATAATTACATAACATTCTAACCACTAGGCTACCCTGCCACCCCGATAACACACTAAATACATGTAATATAGTCTATACAGTCTGATCCTTACATAACATTCTAACCGCTACCCTGCCGTCCCGAAAATACACTAAATACATGTAATATAGTCTATACAGTCTGATCCTTACATAACATTCTAACCACTAGGCTACCCTGCCGCCCCAATAATACACTAAATACATGTAATATAGCCTATACAGTCTGATCCTTACATAACATTCTAACCACTAGGCTACCCTGCCGCCCCGATAATACACTAAATACATGTAATATAGTCTATACAGTCTGATCCTTACATAACATTCTAACCACTAGGCTACCCTGCCACCCCAATAATACACTAAATACATGTAATATAGTCTATACAGTCTGATCCTTACATAACATTCTAACCACTACCCTGCCGCCCCGATAATACACAAAATACATGTAATATAGTCTATACAGTCTGATAATTACATAACATTCTAACCACTAGGCTACCCTGCCACGCCAATAATACACTAAATACATGTAATATAGTCTATACAGTCTGATCCTTACATAACATTCTAACCACTAGGCTACCCTGCCGCCCCAATAATACACTAAATACATGTAATATAGTCTATACAGTCTGATCCTTACATAACATTCTAACCACTACCCTGCCGCCCCAATAATACACTAAATACATGTAATATAGTCTATACAGTCTGATCCTTACATAACATTCTAACCACTACCCTGCCACCCCAATAATACACTAAATACATGTAATATAGTCTATACAGTCTGATCCTTGCATAACATTCTAACCACTAGGCTACCCTGCCGCCCCAATAATACACTAAATACATGTAATATAGTCTATACAATCTGATCCTTACATAACATTCAAACCACTACCCTGCCGCCCCAATAATACACTAAATACATGTAATATAGTCTATACAGTCTGATCCTTACATAACATTCAAACCACTACCCTGCCGCCCCGATAATACACTAAATACATGTAATATAGTCTATACAGTCTGATCCTTACATAACATTCTAACCACTACCCTGCCACCCCAATAATACACTAAATACATGTAATATAGCCTATACAGTCTGATCCTTACATAACATTCTAACCGCTACCCTGCCGTCCCGAAAATACACTAAATACATGTAATATAGTCTATACAGTCTGATCCTTACATAACATTCTAACCACTAGGCTACCCTGCCGCCCCAATAATACACTAAATACATGTAATATAGTCTATACAGTCTGATCCTTACATAACATTCTAACCACTACCCTGCTGCCCCAATAATACACTAAATACATGTAATATAGTCTATACAGTCTGATCCTTACATAACATTCTAACCACTACCCTGCCGCCCCAATAATACACTAAATACATGTAATATAGCCTATACAGTCTGATCCTTACATAACATTCTAACCACTACCCTGCCACCCCAATAATACACTAAATACATGTAATATAGTCTATACAGTCTGATCCTTGCATAACATTCTAACCACTAGGCTACCCTGCCGCCCCAATAATACACTAAATACATGTAATATAGTCTATACAATCTGATCCTTACATAACATTCAAACCACTACCCTGCCGCCCCAATAATACACTAAATACATGTAATATAGTCTATACAGTCTGATCCTTACATAACATTCAAACCACTACCCTGCCGCCCCGATAATACACTAAATGCATGTAATATAGTCTATACAGTCTGATCCTTACATAACATTCTAACCACTACCCTGCCACCCCAATAATACACTAAATACATGTAATATAGCCTATACAGTCTGATCCTTACATAACATTCTAACCGCTACCCTGCCGTCCCGAAAATACACTAAATACATGTAATATAGTCTATACAGTCTGATCCTTACATAACATTCTAACCACTAGGCTACCCTGCCGCCCCAATAATACACTAAATACATGTAATATAGTCTATACAGTCTGATCCTTACATAACATTCTAACCACTACCCTGCTGCCCCAATAATACACTAAATACATGTAATATAGTCTATACAGTCTGATCCTTACATAACATTCTAACCACTAGGCTACCCTGCCGCCCCAATAATACACTAAATACATGTAATATAGTCTATACAGTCTGATCCTTACATAACATTCTAACCACTAGGCTACCCTGCCGCCCCAATAATACACTAAATACATGCAATATAGTCTATACAGTCTGATCCTTACATAACATTCTAACCACTAGGCTACCCTGCCGCCCCAATAATACACTAAATACATGTAATATAGTCTATACAGTCTGATCCTTACATAACATTCTAACCACTACCCTGCTGCCCCAATAATACACTAAATACATGTAATATAGTCTATACAGTCTGATCCTTACATAACATTCTAACCACTACCCTGCCGCCCCAATAATACACTAAATACATGTAATATAGCCTATACAGTCTGATCCTTACATAACATTCTAACCACTACCCTGCCACCCCAATAATACACTAAATACATGTAATATAGTCTATACAATCTGATCCTTACATAACATTCTAACCACTAGGCTACCCTGCCGCCCCAATAATACACTAAATACATGTAATATAGTCTATACAGTCTGATCCTTACATAACATTCTAACCACTAGGCTACCCTGCCGCCCCAATAATACACTAAATACATGTAATATAGCCTATACAGTCTGATCCTTACATAACATTCTAACCACTACCCTGCCGCCCCGATAATACACTAAATACATGTAATATAGTCTATACAGTCTGATCCTTACATAACATTCTAACCACTAGGCTACCCTGCCGCCCCAATAATACACTAAATACATGTAATATAGCCTATACAGTCTGATCCTTACATAACATTCTAACCACTACCCTGCCGCCCCAATAATACACTAAATACATGTAATATAGTCTATACAGTCTGATCCTTACATAACATTCTAACCACTACCCTGCCGCCTCAGTAATACACTAAATACATGCAATATAGTCTATACAGTCTGATCCTTACATAACATTCTAACCACTACCCTGCCGCCTCAGTAATACACTAAATACATGTAATATAGTCTATACAGTCTGATCCTTACATAACATTCTAACCTGCCGCCCCAATAATACACTAAATACATGTAATATAGTCTATACAGTCTGATCCTTACATAACATTCTAACCACTAGGCTACCCTGCCGCCCCAATAATACACTAAATACATGTAATATAGTCTATACAGTCTGATCCTTACATAACATTCTAACCACTAGCCTGCCGCCCCAATAATACACTAAATACATGTAATATAGTCTATACAGTCTGATCCTTACATAACATTCTAACCTGCCGCCCCAATAATACACTAAATACATGTAATATAGTCTATACAGTCTGATCCTTACATAACATTCTAACCACTAGGCTACCCTGCCGCCCCAATAATACACTAAATACATGTAATATAGTCTATACAGTCTGATCCTTACATAACATTCTAACCACTAGCCTGCCGCCCCAATAATACACTAAATACATGTAATATAGTCTATACAGTCTGATCCTTACATAACATTCTAACCTGCCGCCCCAATAATACACTAAATACATGTAATAATAGTCTATACAGTCTGATCCTTACATAACATTCTAACCACTAGGCTACCCTGCCGCCCAAATATACACTAATACATGTAATATAGTCTATACAGTCTGATCCTTACATAACATTCTAACCACTACCCTGCTGCCTCAGTAATACACTAAATACATGTAATATAGTCTATACAGTCTGATCCTTACATAACATTCTAACCACTACCTGCTGCCTCAGTAATACACTAAATACATGTATTATAGTCTATACAGTCTGATCCTTACATAACACTCTAACCACTACCCTGCCACCCCAATAATACACTAAATACATGTAATATAGCCTATACAGTCTGATCCTTACATAACATTCTAAACATACTACCCTGCCACCCCAATAATACACTAAATACATGTAATATAGTCTATACAGTCTGATCCTTACATAACATCTAACCACTACCCTGCCGCCCCAATAATACACTAAATACATGTAATATAGTCTATACAGTCTGATCCTTACATAACATTCTAACCACTACCCTGCCACCCCAATAATACACTAAATACATGTAATATAGCTATACAGTCTGATCCTTACATAACATTCTAACCACTACCCTGCCGCCCCAATAATACACTAAATACATGTATATAGTCTATACAGTCTGATCCTTACATAACATTAACCACTACCCTGCCGCCCCGATAATACACAAAATACATGTAATATAGTCTATACAGTCTGATAATTACATAACATTCTAACCTAGGCTACCCTGCACCCCGATAACACACTAAATACATGTAATATAGTCTATACAGTTGATCCT